>NW_008751847.1:592922-599453 GCF_000715545.1 Opisthorchis viverrini
TGAATGTCTGGAGGTGTAGGCACCTCGGAATGATTGTGTTAAGCTAGCACTAAGTCCCTCCCCCATCCACCTTTATTCTTTTCTTTACAATAAGGCTTTCAAATAAGTCATGGTTGTACGGCAGTGAAGCATTGGTGTTGAGCACTGATGTCATGCTGTCGTTGATGATGATGATGATGATGAGCATCACGTGACTCCGAGTGGTAACGCAGGGTCCGTATGGGATTTTGCCTAACAAATTTGCGTACCTGGTCAGCTGTATCGGTCCACTTAGTCTCACAAAAGATGGTGTTTCCATCCACATTGGGAAGACCAGAGCAGCAGCAGAACCTGTATCACCTGTGACATAGATGTGAAATCAGTTTATCCGTAAACACTTGAGTCTGCAATTCTGCGTTGTTCTCCATCTTATTAAACGCGTCATAAACCTGACCTCTGCACCACCAACATAATTAAAAACAGCAACATCACTGTCGGCACTGATGCTTCACTGTCGTGCAACCACAACGTTTGTCTGATCATATTTCAATTCTTATAATGAAAAGCGAAAAGACCAAGTGAAGGATGGAACTTGGTGATGGCCTATCGCAAGCATCCTTACTTGCCTACACCTCCAAGCGCCAAATCAGACAGTCCGGAAAGAAACTAACAACACAAGAGCCATTGATACCGACCATCAATGTATCCAGTCAAGCGCATGACGAGGAGAGACTTCAACAACAACGTTCAAACTCTTCGTAATCTATTTTACACCCTCCGTCCAAGCCATACGTTGTCTGCCATTCTAAAGGAAGCACATAGAACAATGTGTGTCTGAGTAGATGGTGTTTTGGTATGTGTAGCACATGTCCAGCCACCATAGTTGATGGTTCTGGATGTTTCCTGCTGCACAACCAAGTACCCATTTTCTAATCACCTCGTTACTAATCCGTTGACGCCATCCGGTACCAGCAACGATTATGAGACATCGGTGGTCAAAAATCTGAAGGCCCCTCACACCGTCTGCCCACAGAAGCCATGTTTCGCAACTATACAACAATACGGCCCTTTCTGTAGCCTGGTACACGCCAGTGGTTAGTTTACTGACCGGAAGGTCCGTGGTTCGAACCCAACCTCTGTCTCTCGACTTCCCCTGTCAAGGCTTGGGCGACCTGACAGTATCCCAGCCCCCGTGCCTCGTTCGTGTGGCATGGCAGCTAGGCACTGAGAGAGTGTTACAGCTGAACGATTATCTCTATCTCACACGTCACCCTTGAGACCCAGTGATATGCCTTTTTGATACCACAAGTGACGCAAACCATCAATCATGATTCTGAACTTTGGAGTTCGTGCACTAATTTCATCAGGCACCTTTCCGTCAGATCCCATACAACTACCGAGATATGTGAAATTCTCCACAACCTACAGTGATTCTCCTCGAATTGTAAGGCGTATGTTCAGAGACCGTGCGTTATGAAGCATGGCTCTACACTTTGAAGGTGCTAGGCGCATGACGAAAGATGGTATGGTGGTGGTCAGTTTATTCAGAAGAGCTGGTGCTGCGACTTCCTTCTCAAAGATGAGGAAAATGTCGCCTGCTTGCTGAAGATCGACAAAGTCCTCACCAGCAACAACATATACACTGGGGTTTTGAAGGCATTTCGGCGTTCAGTGATGAATCTGAATAGTATGGGAGAGAGTGGACATCCTTGTCGGACACCACTTTTTGTAGAGATAGGCGCATGAAGATGGTATGGTGGTGGTCAGTTTATTCAGAAGAGCTGGTGCTGCGACTTCCTTCTCAAAGATGAGGAAAATGTCGCCTGCTTGCTGAAGATCGACAAAGTCCTCACCAGCAACAACATATACACTGGGGTTTTGAAGGCATTTCGGCGTTCAGTGATGAATCTGAATAGTATGGGAGAGAGTGGACATCCTTGTCGGACACCACTTTTTGTAGAGAAGCTTTTGGAAGGCTCATCATACTCTCACTCCCAGAAGTATGTGAACATGGTGACCAAATTGTGCTCTCTTCTTGGGCATACCCTGTTGAGAAATTGTGATTGACAGCACTGACCGATTGACGGAGTCGAACGCGCCCTTAAAGTCAAGGAATACCGTGGTTGTGAGTCGTCTGTACATATGGCGTTGCTCTAGCAACTGATGGAGTGTGAAGATATGGTCGACGCGGCCTCTGCCCGATCGAAATCCCGCTTGATGCTCACGGGTCAAGGATTCGCGTATTGCCGTAAGACACCTGAGAATCGGAAACGCCAGAAGCCCCTATTGCCTGGAACATTGGATCAGTATCGGTGAGGTACGTCAGATGGTTTTCGGAAGAAATAACTCACCCACGATGGATGAACCAATCGTACTCCATAGGTTGCGCTGGCTTGGCCAAGTCTTCAGGGGGCGAGGTGGCCCAAGTGGTTCGAACCCGACCTCTGCCTCTCGACTCCCCCTTTCTGAGCTTGAGCGACCTGACAGTATCCCAGCCCTCGTGCCCCCTTCGTGTGGCATGGCAGCTAGGCACCGAGAGGATATTACAACTGAACGATTATTTTTATTACAACCACATGAGGGGTGAAAACAATCCAAGGGAGATCAAGCAACGACTTGGCAGTGAGTATGAAAGCCATTACCAGCAAACTCAGCCGTGCTGGTTATTGTCGTCTCCTTGGATGGGCACTCCGAGACAGGACACATCAGTGGTTAAAGTCGTTGTCAGATGTGACTCAGTCGCGCCCTCAATGGCGCTCGTACATCCAAGCTATCGCCTTCAGTGCGTAGCCCCACCCCTAATCTCCCCAATGAACCTGACAACTCTATATTCATGCATCAATTATATCAGCTACCGCCTCCAGCGCGCAACTAACCATCCCACCTCTCCAACTCATCGGTGAACGAAAGCATAGCAACCAGAACCACTACACAACGAGCACGCGGTTCTTACAGGTGACGATGATGATGATGCACCTTTTAACTTGTGAACATTGAGGTGGATCACCCAGCAAGTTGCCCCCGCACGTACTCTATATACTTAATCTGCTGATATCTGCTCCACCTCTGAATCTCGGATACAGGATACAAGAACACTGTTTGAGTTATCGACGTCATCGACTGCAAACTTGGGGAGATAGTGTAGCTTTTCCAGCGGGTTGGACAGGTGTTGGTATCATTCTTAGTCCGCTTCATTTTTTATGACAAATGGATTTCTCTTAGCCTAAGGGTAAAAGCCGTGTCGGTTGCAAAATTTAGATCCCTTCATGGAAACTTCAATATATCCAAGTGTTTGGTGGCTGTTTTCTCCATAGGTTATCTGGTTGCATTGTGTATGCGGTGAAGTGCTACATAAATGGGTACTTTGTGCCCTATTAGAATTGCTAGAGCAATAGAACTTATCATGCTAGGTTGGTTGTGGTGTGTTTTGCACATCCCCAATCACCGTCTACCAATGAAAGGCTTGTTTTCCGCTCCAAACTGCTGTTGGTGAAGGGTTCGTGGGGACAGTCCGATATAGCGACGCGCGGTGAAAGTGGAACTGAGTGATTTGAGATCTGTGCACATTCTAGGCTGGGACTCAAGTGATTCCTCTCGGACCAACCTGGAGACCGAATGAGACATGAAATGTAGTCGTTTTCGCGGAGCGCACGTTCATTTCTTACTAAGGTTTATCTATCGTTTTGCGCTGGATTTATGTCGGGTGCGGCTCGCAAAGAACGACGCTTTACTCTGACGTGATGCTCAGATGTGTTTATTTCCATGCTGTTCACCCTACTTTTGATTGTTTTCCTTGAGTGCCGAGTCTTCTCTGCGCTCCACTGCGCCTCCATTCCTCATGGTTGTGTGGCGATTAAGTATCGGTACGAATTGCTGTTTTGGTGATGATAAGTGCTGTAGAAATAGATTCAGTCGGCTATGAAACAGCCGAACTCTGTATTTTCTGGTTATATATATATATATACATATATACATATATATATATATATATATACATCCAGAAAGGGAGGGAGATCCGGATACCTGTCGTTCACCCATTCACTTAGGCCTAAAACGGTTGAAGGGACGTATACGTCTCGAAAGCTAGGTACGTAAGGGAACGGTAATCAAGACCATCTTGTGAGAAAGTTGTATAGTAATGTACTTTGTTTTCCAGTGGAACGAAAGGGAGAGTCGTCTTTCCGAACTCCCGTTTCGAATGGCCGTTAATCCTCCTTTTATGCCTCAGAATTTTTTCTATTGTGTTTTGTATTGTGTCATTCACCTATAGACAACAATCCTCCATCGCTGTACGACAGCATTTTTTGGTACAAGTATATGGATAAGAGGAAAGGGGCATTCCACATTTATTCGTATCACACTAACCCGCCTAATATCTGCGCTTTCCAGAACTTACGTTCACCGTCCTATCACAACCTGTGAGTTGTCACCCTTCTGTCTACAGCACAGCTCAGAATGGTAAGCCAGTTTCTGTCAGTTTATGCACACTCTCAGTTACCCATAACCCTACTAAAGGCAGCTATCAACCTTCCAATGGTGAGTTTCTGGCACACTTAGCTACATCTTGCTAAAGTTGGTTGAGCTGAAGAGTGGTGAAACATACAACGGACATTTGGCTGCTTGTGATGATTGGATGAATATACACTTGAAAGAAGTGATATGCACTTCAAGGGTAAGTTTCCTAAGATTCGGCATCAGTGCTTTAGGATGGTGACCGATTTTGGAGGATGCCAGAGTGCTACATACGTGGAAGTATCATTAAATACCTCCGGATACCGGATGATGTTATCGACAAAGTCAAGGAGGATATACAGTTGGCGAAAGCTCGCAGTCGCTCGCAATCTGCTGATGGTGCAAGAGGTGGCTTTCATCGGAACAAAGGCAAAGGTGAGCTATCCGCATGTTTCACTTTTTTGGATCGCTTGTTTCGGTCAGAATATTCGGCAACTTTCACACATCAAAGTGTTTGATGTTAAGGGGTCTAGTTTAGTTGCCCTGTTAAATCAAGAGACTATGATGCGTAGTTGTTGCAGCCGTTGTTGAATTTTCTTATGCAGACATTTGTTATTCGCCCATTGTATCGAGGATTTCGGTCCATGAATTTTCGAATGTGCGTGGTGGTATTGTGGATTTACTGTGAAGATACCCATGTAGTGCTATCTCTTTTCCGGTTTTCCGCGTACCGACCGCCTGGAAGGGGTCACTCTCACGCTAATCAGTTAATGGCCGCCAGTGTGGTAATTGATTTGGCGACCTCATGAACTTCTTGACTTTTAATTACACGTATCCGTTCGTCGTTTCAGGGATTGTCAGAAGACGTTGCTCCGTTCAGCTCATGAGTATCAATTTAGAGCCATAAAACAGACGCGGACACCCAAGGAGAATCAGACTCGCTGGTTACCGGTGCTCTGGAAATAGAAGCACCGGAGATTAGCTTTTGGCTCACAAACCTGACGGCAGGATCGAAGGGTAGTGGCATACCATCAGCATGAAGAATCAGGAGGGCATGTTCGTCAGACCCCTATCCAGTAGCGAACCTTGGTGGGCGTCGCATCGAATCCTCGTGTGTAGTGCAATGGGTCCAAGTACACAGATCGTTACAGCAGCCCGCTCTATTCGCGTCGGTCTTAAAACCCTACTTGCACGCAAATGCTTAGTCATGTTGCATTGGTGCACTACGCAGTTGGCATCAGAAGATAGCTCAGTGGTTAAAGTGTGAACTTACAGACTGGAGGGTCCGTGGTTATAACCCAACCGTTCCATTCCAACTGTTCCTGTCTAGGCTTAGGCAGTCTAACAGTATTTCAGCCCTCTTTCTTCCATCGGGTGTTATGGCAGCCGTGCACCGAAAGCGTGTTACAGCCGAACGATTATTTATTATTATTATTATTATTATTATTATTATTATTATTATTATATGTATTACGCAGACAGTGAAGTGATGTCATCATCATCACTGGCTGCAAAACCATATGAGAACTGGCCCTTCACTGCCGTATTCGGTGTTTTGTTGCCAGGATTCTGACGTAGAGGTAGAGGTAGCTGTGACATTCGAGCACGGTAGTCCTCAACCACATTTCTGTGGTTCAGTTGAAGCCTCGCCTCTGAAAACATATTTACGGGGGAAATTGGTGTATCAGTCACTCGAAAATTAGCCCTAGTCATCATCATCAACGACAGCATGACATTAGTCCTCAAATTTCTGTGGTTCAGTTGAAGCCTCGCCTCTGAAAACATATTTACGGGGGAAATTGGTGTATCAGTCACTCGAAAATTAGTTAGCGTCATCATCATCAACGACAGCATGACATCAGTGCTCAACACCAATGCTTCACTGCCGTACAACCATGACTTATTTGACAGCCTTATTGTAAAGAAAAGAATAAAGGTGGATGGGGGAGGGACTTAGTGCTAGCTTAACACAATCATTCCGAGGTGCCTACACCTCCAGACATTCACTCAGGCAATCTGGACAGAAACTGACAACAAGAACGCCACTGACATCGGTTGGCAGCCATATATTGTAGTGTCTCCAACCAGGCACAGTGAGGA
>NW_008751847.1:602545-614123 GCF_000715545.1 Opisthorchis viverrini
CAAATGCATTAGCATTTCTACGGAACAAGTCGCCACATGTTCCAACCCCCAACCTGGATGGCCAGGAGACTGTGTTCGTCAGACCTCTAACCATTGACCAACCTGGTATGAGAGACTGTGAGTGTCGCGGGACACTCTCCAGTATAGCTCAATGGATCGCTGAGGTGCGCAAACCGTCACACCACGGTAAGGTTCAGTCTCTTGGTGACGGATTAGCCCTAGTAATTGTACCTTATTTGTTGCCCATCAACCGCCGGTGATAAATGTCAGTCATAACATTTCTGTTGGCGCTGCAAGACGCGTGCCATGATGTTTTAGTCCATCAGCGAAGTTTTACACTAGTAAGTGAAAGTATCCTGTGACACTTTTGTGTTTCCCCTACACTCTTCCTGGAAGCGAGCATACCAAAGTATAAGAAGATCAAACACAATTTCAGTCTAAATAATATGTACGGACTCAAAACATCCACGAGTAGAAATGCATCGGTAGTTAACAATTCCCTGTTCATCGTCATATTACCACTCTCAACATAGCGGGTCCGCCCACACCATAGTGAACAACCGGCACAGTGAGGAAACGTGACATAGTACCACATATTTTGTCCCGGTATGAAACTAAATTAAGGTTTGAGTGGAATACAAACAGCATGGAAGATTCTGCACTCACACTTTGATCACCTCCACGCATGCCATAACTACTACCGACAGCCTGTGCAACCGTAAATTGTTTTGAGCATTATCGCCGTCGGGTGTAAGCCGTATGGAAATTGTATACTAGTTCTCCCCACCTTATTTTGGTAATCTTACGATTTCTTGGTTACTTTGAGTTTTGAATGGTGAAATCGACCGCTGGATAAAAGTGTGACGGGCTGGTATTCAAAACAGTGGATTAAACACTATCGACCGATCCACTGGACGCTTGCGCACAGTAGATGAACCAAGAGCGGCTGGGGTGGTATGCGCAGACGGTTGATGCCACTGTAAACCCAAACGAACAAGATAGGTGGGTAAACACGCAAAGTCCAGTCAATCTAAGCCTGATGGGATTATAACGCTCATCAGCATTAGTTCTTTAAAACCAAAGCAGTGTGACCATCCATCAGCTCCTCCAAGTTACCGCACTCTCCCCAGGCAAGCTATATGGAGAGAGTCCATCCTCTTCAAAGTCAGGCGAAGACTGAAGTATCAATTTCTCTCAGCCGGTTCCGTGACACCAACAATTTCGAAAGGAGCAAGACATCGGCCCACAACGCGTGAATAATAGGAAACCCTTGAAAAATTCTGTAAAACAGACCTTCCTCCACACTCACTTGCCTGACATCTCTCAGCTATATTTATAGGTGACCGAAAAACTTCGGTGGATGTAGTATATTTGAAGGTCTCGTTGTACACGTAATTAAAGTATAAATACCATTTGAAAGGTGATGCACTTTGCGACCATCTATTTCCTCAATCTATTTACTGTCACAGGTCGAGGTGCTCCAGGCACCGGTGGTCCTCGTGGTGGTGGACGAGGAGGTTCCGTGGGACGAGGAGGTGCCCCTGGTGGTGGTGGTGGTGGTGGACCTGGCCGTGGAAGCTTCCGTGGAAAATGAACTTTTCTTGCTTCTCATTTTCCTTTTTTTGTCCTGTAAATATATGGCCATATTTTACATGCAGAGCGACCATCTGATCCTCTCTTTTCTTCTCCGTAATGAGGCTGTGTTTGGGGATGTTCCGCAAAGAAACAACAGCTGTTGGTCGCCACTTAGCTCCTCAGAGGTTGGTTGTTTGGGCGAGAAGGCCCAAGTGGTTAGAGCGCGAATTTACTGACCGGAAGGTCCGTGGTTCGAACCCGACCTCTAACTCTCGACTTCCCTCTCTAGGCTTGGGCAACCTGGAAGTATCCCAGCCCTTGTGCAACCTTCGGGTGACATGGCAGTTAGGCACCGAAAGGGTGCTACAGCTGGACGGTTGATTGTTTGCAATTGTTTATGCGTGCCCACTCAAAAAACGGACTGATCGACATATGCGGTCAGCATCGCAGGGGGCGTGAAATCAGCTGTCTGCACAAGTGTTGCTTGCAAGCAACCTGAACCGTCAGTTCATTTTAGTATTTAGCTGCTCATTTGTCTCCACATGAATGGGCCATCAGTCGATCATAATATTGGATTTAGAACCGTCCTGTTATCATTCATCGCTTCGACTCTATATGGATCTACATCGAGGTGGCTCAGGGGGCGACATGTCTCAGTGGTTAGAGCGCAAATTTGCTGACCGGAAGGTCCATACTTCTAGCCCGACCTCTGCCTCTCGACTTCCCCTGTCTAGGCTTGGGCAACCTGGTAGTATCCCAGCCCTCGGGCTTCCTTCGGGTGGCATCGCAGTTAGGCACCTAAAGTGTGTTACAGCTGAACGGACCTACGTCGTCTTCAGGGACTTGATGCGAACTGCCTGTAGTTCTTCCCAATCTTTACAGGCGCTTGTTGGAGCAGGGGAATTGTGAGACCACTACCCGCTCATTGTTCGTGTAGACCGTTTAGGCCTTGTTTTTTGGCAGCCTGAGACATTAGGCTATCTGAAGTGAGTACCATTGTGTTCAACTGTCTAGTTCCCATTTGGGTCTACCACTGACCCACTTCAGCACGATTTACTTTTTTGACATTCTTGGCCTGTATAGGTGCCGGAAATGGCCCTGATCGTATTGCACGTGACTTCACCTCATGACGCCTTAATTGGATTTCTGCACATTTTGCAGCGTTGGTTGGTACGGAATGCACAGTATAGTGATTCAGTAGATAATGAACATTCCGCGTTTACGTCCTTTGTCGTTCCTGCAACCCATGGCTGAAGCGTCGACAGTGTGTTCTGCATGTTACTGAAGTGAGGACCAGTTTAACACTAGCAACGAAGAACGCTTTCTTCACAGGACTAGCACGTCCCACTTCTTCAACTGTGGGAATTTTGGTTTCTGCCACACCTCCCTTTCTTCCATCTGTAATTTTGAAGAACCCAAGATGAATGCTCTTTCCGGTGACTAGTGACAATGAATGCAATACAGGCTAATAGTTGTCTAAATCTTAGTTTTTCTTGGCTGTCCATCTCCATCAAACTTTCACGTATGGACTTCTATTCGAGAACAGTTACTCGGTCTTGTCACACCACAGTATATTCACTTCATTGTGCGACCTATGTAGTGCCTGTACTTCACTCGAAGAGTATTCAACGCATGTATCTTAGGCTGTCGCAACTCTTCTATGGAATGCTTTGTAGGGTCTGCTGTTGTGTTGCTGGTCGGTCATTTCGTGGTGCACCAGTTATCAAGCCATCTGAGTTACTGTCCCCCCTCCGGTTTTCTGCTGTGTGCATCCATCAAATACGCTGGTTCAGCTCACCATGAGGACGTTCATGTCCGCTGGGGAGTGTTACGCGAATACCTACTGGAATGATCATATCTGAGTCTTGTTGATCTTCGAATGGTGGACATTCACTTATTGTCGCTAGCCTTACAAGAATGCAAATCCCAGGTCCTATTTTATCAACCACGACTAGATCATATGAAGCACTTAACAGATACCCGTCATTAATCAAGGATGTGCGTTATCTAATCGCTTCAGTTCAACAGGAGCCTCATCCGGAATGGTCGGATTTCCTAATGTAATTTTTTTCGGCTGGGCTTTAATAACCGCCGCTGACCATCATGTTCCGCAGCCGAATGGCACTCAACCACATCAGTGGCGTTACGCCGTTTGGTTACCACAGTATAAAGCAGGTCAGCAACTAGCTACCTTATTGAAAAATTAGGCCTGTATCTCAAGTTCGTGTGTCTGACCCCGAAGTTTTAATTACCCGCATGCCCCTGTCAACACGGCTGAGGGGATGTTGTTTTCCCTGCGAGAATGTCGCTTGCTGTTCCTGGCCTATAGCTCTTGCTAAACTAATTCAACGAATAATAATTTTAGTGGTCAAAACTACGGTTTTTTATGTTCGCAGAGATTTTTGGACAATTTTGTGAAAAGGAGGATTCACTACTTTGAGGCATAACTTTGAAGTGCCTTTGCTAGTGAAATACGGTCATTAATTACACACTACTGAAAGCATTTAAGTAGCTAAATTGTTCCTCACGTTTTGTGTGATGTTAGTCGCTTCCCATTTCCCAAGTTACGCAGGCCGCAAGTGTTAGCTCAAGTTGTAATGATTGCACACTGAGAGAGTATCAGTTCTGGGTAGAAATTCCGAAATAGTATGTCGAATTTAAGTTCTCTAGTTGAGCTGTCTGATCATAGATGTGGATGGGAAGTGTTTAACTTACACGCCAAAGCCCCCGAGCTCCGTTTTTGGGTTTGGCCGGATCCACGCCGGCCTCTCGTCCAATGCACTACAAAGCCCGTAATTTGGCAGGACTTAATGGAGAAGAATAACTGAATGTTTCTTGTTCTTAAGAAGCGTGACTGTAGGTAGTGCTTCTGCATTCGGCTCGATTGTTTTAGTGTTCATCCTGGAAACAACGGCTTTACAACCACGTAATCTCACAGCTGGAAGCAGATAGCGTAATCATCCTTAAACTAAACCGCACCCACTTGATTCGAGCCAACTCAGAACTGAGAAACTCTTCTTTCAAGTGAGAACCTCAAATCTCAGAAGTGTGTCTCTCCGACCATACATCAAAATTCAAGGTTAGATAGCCTTTTCCTTTGTTCGAAAAGTGGAATGATCTGAGAGAGAGAGAGAGAGGGAGACTGCAAGGAAGGCGTGGGTGTAGATCCAACACCTTCGAACCTACTTACATCGCATTCACAATATCGGCATGATTTTCCCATCGTTTTTTGCTCAATAACTTCTGTAATGTAGGCAAGGCAACCTTTCAGTGTCTCACCTGGATGGAAACACAATGTCTAGATTTTTATTCTGATTCTCAGATTTACAGATACAGCATACACAGTCACACTATCTTACCCTTCATTTGACAAAAAAGGTCAAAACGGTTTTTCACTTTATACGGAGATACATTACTTTTCTCCTGAAGTCATCTCCACTCTATTACAAACGCACCCGCAATGACATCGAATTCGATACAAGTTTAGCGGTGTTGAAAGACCACTCCCTTATTCACACAGCGGTCCATTTCGATGTTTGAAACTACCTTCTGTTGTGTCGTGCGGTGCGGTGGCCGAGCGATTGGGTTACGCCTGCACTGAGCCTGCCAGACTACGCGATAGGGAGAAGACAGAGAACTGGGGACACAGCTGTATTGCCAGGACAAAACGTACAAAGCGTCTGCGTAAATATATAGGATAACTAAACGGCCAAACATGCTCATTCACTTGTTCGCTCCGTACAGCCAATGGCGGTGGTCCGGTCGTGAACATTCTCAGGCCCACTACTTTGGTCGTGTGTTGCTAAGCCGTTTGGTGAGAGCCGTGTCTCGTGGGAGCCGCCGATTCATCTACTTTCCGGACGTGTCGAAACCATGGTGACCTTGGGGATGCATCACTCTGTGCACATGCGCTTTTTCTTCTGTCTGGGCGCGCCCTGACACCTGCATTCTACACAGATGGTGGCTAGTCCAGGATCTGTTAAATGTCCTGTTTTTTTTTCTGTTTTTTTACGTCTGCTACTCACACCCGTGACGTTTGTGTACAAATAACAGGATGTATATATGAGACGAACCATCGGGACCTAGATCACATTCGTGCACGTGACAAGTCTGCATCCGTTTTTCTGTGCCGCTATAGACATGTGAGAAATATAGTACGCTTGTTACTGACTGTTCAGGCGGCCGACCCCACATCCTCGTTGCGACGGGTTTTCCGCCTGAATTGTACCGTTTCTTCACAATGTCGAGCCTACGTTAGGTTCCATTTTACGGCAACCGGGCTCTCATTCTACACACATACTTGTACTGCTATCAACACATGATCTGCATCACCGGGGCACCCATGAGCGACTTTGAGGCTGTTGTAGCTAATCTACTGTAAAAACAAAATATCCATCAAAATTGATTTCTGTATACAGAGAAGGTTGGTATGTTTGATGTCAAAGCTGCAGACTTTTGAAACACGGTGCTAGTTGGAAACGTTTTTGTGCAATGACAATAGTTTATCACGACCTTTGTTTCCTGTAACAGCATACAGTGCTGCTCTACTCCAGAAAATCCACTCTCCCAAGGAAACAGATTTCCAAAGAACTTTGAAAGTAAAGTTGAAGCCATGAGAAATTGAAGTACTGCTTCTTAGTCGCTTCAGTGAACATCATTCACCAGCTTACTTCCATAGCAATCTCAATTGTTGCGTTTGTTGGTTAATTTCACGAGACCTGTGTGTAATCCGATACCCAACACAGGCATTTAAACAACGCGGTGGCACAGAAACTTGTGCATATGAATCTTTTTATCTATTTCTGTTCGACCTCCGGCTGTCTCCACAAAATACCATACTTGGTATGTGTTTCCAGACCCCATTAGTTTGCTTCGTGGGCGGCTGGGGCACGACTGTGTCCACAATATTCGTCCATTCGCCTCTTTAGATGTCTTTATGAAGCCGATATGGCTAAAAGTGATGAATTAATTGAGAGCAGTGGCGAAATTTAACCACGAAACATATGCGTCTGTTTTGATTCGACAACATGAGTCCCTGTTTTTTTGTTTATTGTCGGGAAAGTCAGATTCCTGAAGGTTATTCCAGATTACCCTCAAACTCCACCAAGAGCTGATCAGACAACTTTGGAAAAGATCAGACAGTGACCAATCCAACTACACGAAGACCGTTTCCAGGACCACCAGATACTGTTTAGAAGCCATACAATCACAGGCAGAAGAGGATGAATTCACCCACTGAACCCTGCACTGACGATGTCACCTCGAGTGGTGATGGAACGTCTTCAATCCAACTGCCAATCTCGGCGAACAGACCATCAACCAAGCAGCTCACCCGAGCCCCCTGAAAATATAGCGCGAGGTCATTGTACTTTCCAACCCCACTCGCTCGGTCGCAGTGAAGCTGGTGCGTTCCTTGTGGGCGAGTATTTTTTCAGCACTAGGCACTGGAGCGGATACAACAGTCAGCTATAACATTTATCATAATATGAAAGAGTATAATAAAGGAAATACGAAGTTTTCAATCAATTGGAAAATATTTGGGACCGATTGGGAAGTCATCGTTTCAGAGGGATTGTTTAACAAACCCCTCTGAAACGAAAAACGAAGTTTATGGAAAAAACATCAATATTCATCATTGGCTATTGAATCGGGGTGACAGCATATATACTAAATTCCTTAAAGCAAGCTGGATCATCTTCCACTGAAATTTGGCCATGTAGGGGAAACTAGACTGTGCTGGAAAGCCGAGGAGAACTGTCTCATCCTTGTTTGGAATCATCGGTAGGGCGCACCTCACGAAATTCCGGGGAGGTTCGAACCTGCGACCTGCCGGCTGGTAGTCTGAATACTTAATCGTTTGGCCACGACTGGTTGACCAGCATTGTCACTAACTCGCAATTGGGTAGGACGTTCTCACAGAGCGAATTCTCAATTGAAAATTTATAACAAACCGGATCGGCTTCTCATTGGTAAAACGAAAGAATAGGTGACCAATCAAAATCCAATCCCCATACTTTCGTTCTAAAGGCGGGAGTTTTTTATGAACGAGTGAAACCTATGTTACTACAACAGGTACGAAAAATCATTAATCCCTAAGAGAAACACAGTTTGAATAAAGGCGGAATTGGTGATCGACCTCCCACAGATTGGCCGATGTTGTTGCTGAGTCGGAGATGGTTTGAGAGGTAGCGTTACGCGCTCATTGTGAGGTCGATGGCAGTCAAAACCAATGAGCCGGTCGTTCACGCGTTAACGTTGAATTTGGTTCTAAATACGGTAATAGTAATCTGGTTTTTCTATTACAAAGAAAGGCTCAACACTAATCATTTCTCAGTAAACCTTCCTTATCCTGACTCCATCAATGTCTGACCCACTATGGAATTCACGAATGCAGCCGACCAACAACGCTGAAAGGCATCAAACATCAATATATGGGTCAGATGCCTGTAAAACGAAGGCATTATCGCCATCGAGCCCGAGACACCTGTCAAATTAAGCATACAGTACTTATCAAATATAGATAGCCGGATAAAGTTTTTCGGTTTTCTTCTCTGTGTACCGTACCCCCACAACAAACAAGCGACATAAAATGGAAATGCATAAGTGTGACATAAGCAAGCGTTCTCCGCAGTCCATCTGGCAGTTCGGTTCTAGACCAATCCCACGTGTGTTTTGTCGTTCATATTACATATACAGGGAACTCGCATCTTAAGGGTTTACCGTACTCCATACGAACTATTCTCTAGTTTTCTCACAGTCGCTGTAACCACAATCTGAATCCTGATTTTGAATTCGCCATGGTCAAGAAATATTCATACTGATGTGAAGGACATTCCGGCTACGGTTATTACATGAAATTTTTCTGTCCAAGGAGTCTTAATACACATAGGCTAATCTGCATATCACTTGAGATCTGTGAAGCCTATGGAAAGGACAGAATAGATAAAGCCTGGAAGCTTAATGTGAGTCATATGAAGAAGTACAACAAGCATAAGTAGGCTAGAACCTACCTATTTAAAAACCATACCTGTTTTTTCCTACTGTAATCAAAGCATTCCAATCCACCAAAACTGTGTGCTATTTGTGAGGCTTCTGATCTTTTTATACGTAGCAGTTGCACCTCTTTGGTTTGGTAGACTGGTAGTTTCCTTCCATGTGGTCCTGAACACATACATCTTGTCAATTATAATGGTTAAAACATAAAATCCCTTGCCTGAAAAAAAGGCTCATGATGTCTGAATATAACTCTGATCCACTGTTAATCGAATTTGCTCAATAAATCAGTCGCCGATCTGATTTAATTGGGATAGAAATTAGCATAACGGTATGTGTGTCTGGTTACAATTTACCTCAGTTTAATTCTCTCAGAGTCTGCCTACTGAGAATGAGATTCAGTGACGTCAGATGGGAACAATTTTCACCAAATTGAGATAGCACTGCTGGAATAAAAGACCTGTGTGTAGCATTCATTCATTGATCATGCTCCATCGATTACCGGGTTTCCAATACTGTCGTTCACACAGTTATTGCGCTTGCTTTGATCGATCAACCTGCTGTGTCTCTTTAAGGGACATTTTCGTTATCTCTGTACTCATGGTGGCTGGTCAGTGTAACGTTTGTATTGTGCGACTAACTGAGTTTACCATTTCATCCTTACTTCACTTTTCGTGGGACCGAACAGCACAATAACAATATTTTTGTAGATGCACTTCAGTTCGCTCTCATCAGTCAACCTTCATTTTGTGCGCTTAGCTGCCAGTTTGAAGATATCCTCAAGTTCATCTGGTTAATTCAATTCAAGGTTAATTCAAGGTTTAATGGTCTAAAAAGCAATTAACTTTACAAGGACCATAGGGTGAACGTATATACACAAAGGGACGCAAAAATATGCGTAATGTTTACTGAGTATCACATGGAGTTAAATAGTTCCAGATTCGGTTTGGACATAAGATGTGCATCTAAATTGTTCTTGAAAATGTTTAAACTCGGCGAATGTTCAACATTGGGAGGTAGGGAGTTCCAAATGAAACATACACGGATCGCAAAAAAGTTCCGTCGACAGTTCACCCTCGAGTGAGGTACCGCAAGCGAAAAGTCATGCCTCCTGCCCGTTCGTGTTCGACGTCGGACGAAAAGGTCTTCCAGCGGATGATTAGGTGTCTTCAGTATATTATATGTTAGAATTAGGTCTCCCCTGATGCGCCGATAGTAGAAGTCAAATAGGTTGAGACTGGCAATCCTGTCTTCGTATGGTTTATCTTGCAATCCAATTACTAGCTTCGTGGCTCGATGATATATTCGCTGTAGAAGAATTATGTCTTTTTGAAGCCATGGTGACCAAGCTTGTATAGCGTATTCCATGGTTGGTCGGATGTAGGTTGTGATGGACTCTAAGATGGGCTAAAGAAGTCCAATAGCACTTGAAAGGTCTTTACAGATAATATAAATCTATTGGTCTTTTTTCGCATCCTGTAGTCTATCGGTCTTAGCATAAAATTCACCAGTTGTTTGATCAAACAACCGGTGTGGAGGATTTCCAGTAGCATGCTAGATGGTAGAGGAGGCCTATTAACTAACTGGGTCGGACCAAACTAATAAAAAATTAGATGATGTCTTCGTGTGAGACTCTTAGTATTTTCATATTCTTGACATTACCAAGGTCGAGTACTACGAAACGGCTAGATATCTCATAATATTTGGGAAAAGACATTAAATCACTAAAAACGCTCATTTTTAGACCTCCATATGGTTCAGTGTCAGTACGACAAGTCTGTATTGTTTACGCTGTGGTCACAAAACGTTCTAGTTCGACCTTAATCCATCGTCCACAATCAGTAAATCTAGGGATAATGAACCGATTTTCTAAAACCCCAAAATCTGATTGATTTCGGATTTTGGGTGTGAAAAATACTGCACCTTATATTTGACGCATGCAACGTGATCGCACATTTCCACAGTGGAAAGGTTTCCGATCACATGCCATCAAACAAGTAAATCGTATTAGAATCTACTGAACAAACATACAGTAGATTCTTTCTGGCTCCATGCCGACCAAAGTGCTGATTCATTTGTGCACATTATGGAATACTTACTGCAGAAGCAACGACTCAATTTCGTTGGAGGGCTTGTAAGAATGTGGATCTGTTTTCCAAAATAAGACTATACGACTGTTTGATATTTACTTACACAGAGGGGATCTTCTATGAATGATTTTTTTCTACTTTTCGAGCAATAAACTCATTTGCAAATCAATTTGGTTTTCACGAGAGACTGAACTGAATCTCTCGTGTATGATATTCTACAACTGAGTGTGCTGCACACAGGCCACCTCAGTGAGCACGATATTCGAGATATCGCAGTATATTTTCATAAAGGGAACTACTCACAAGGTTGTCAAAGAGTTTTCAGCAGCCTTGTGAGTAGTTTCCTTGAAGAAAAGATTTTTTCTACTGTTCTGATGCCACATTCTCTCCAGTCTTTCAGGATATCATGGAATTACACAAAATTCTCAAGCAATTCTTGTCGACGTAACACGATACTCATTGAGTTGTTAAAGACCCTCTGAAACCACAAATTAGAGATCTGGCTGGATTCACTTGAGTCCCTCAGCAAAACCATATTCGTGTGCTAACGACTGCATTTGTCAAATTCATGTCAAATACAGAAGTCACCATAATCCATAAATTCACACTTGAGCGACGGATCACCTTGGTCTTATGTGGTTATTCAAACTTCCTTGTATTGCATCATGTATTTAGTTCCTTTTACCTTCAGATGGAACAAAATTCTCGAGGACATTAACCAGACCGATCATGTGGAGTGGGTTTGCTGTGTGACCAGTGAATGTTTTTTTAACTTTAATCGCTAGTTTTCATATATATATATATATATATATATGGGAAAGAGCAAACAGCTAGTGAAAGGGGCCATATTGGAAGAGCGATGCAGAAAAAGTACCTGTTTTTTATTTTTATAGCGTTTTCGATCATCACCACCGAAAGTC
>NW_008751847.1:618824-648057 GCF_000715545.1 Opisthorchis viverrini
AACAGCTAGTGAAAGGGGCCATATTGGAAGAGCGATGCAGAAAAAGTACCTGCTTTTTATTTTTATACCGTTTTCGATCATCACCACCGAAAGTCACATTTTTCCTAGCCTAGTGTTCGTAAGTCCACTGCCAAGAACACCACCAGGATATTCTCCCTATGATGTCCACTTCGCTCACCTACTGTTGATGGCCGCTCACACGAGCGTCGAAAAAACTATTAAGGGCAGAAATTCAGGAGGTGTAACTCGCCTACCACAAACGGTACCATAAAGTGTTATTCTCCTGGTGTCCTGAAGCCCCTAGTGGGGCGAAATCGTTGACAGATTTCAACGCAAAAACATCGACACGAGTTTACGGCCAATCTGGTTTAGTTCCACGTGTTCAGTTAAATAAAGTGTGCTAGGTATTCATTCGGCCGCCTCGAAAAAATGTTCTTAGAAAACTTGATTCATTTACATGGTCAGAAAAGGTATTTTAGTGTTTGACGTAGAAAACCGTCAAACGAAATCGTTAGCCTCCGGACGCTACAGAAGCAATGTCTAGTTTGGGGCAGCCTAGACAGACTTGGCCACACACGTTCGGCCTTGGTCTGGTCCTATGTCCAGATTCAGGTCACAGCAAATCGATCAACCTACCGACGCAAAACGGGGAAAGGCATGCCATAGACGCGACGAGCGGAGAGGGTTGTAGAACACGTACATTGATGGTGTGTTTTAAGGAACAGTGGCGGAAAAGGCGCGTGGGACACTACAACCTTACGGCAGAACACGAAACGGAGATGGTTCCCCATGCCTACGGAGCACCATGGGATCAATCTTGTGCATGTTCTATGTACTCCGACCGGACAACGGGCATTTTAGCTCAAACTTAATTAATCTGGACGTTGATTGCAAGCATTGAGAGGGCTTCGAGAGGTAAACAGCAACCGTCTCGCAATTTCCCTACTGGCAAACAGGCATCCAAAGTCTTTAACAGAGAAGTATTATGGAGAAGAAAGTGCCTACGTTTATCAGAACGTACCACAACCAACCAGCCTGAATCTTGTGTTCGGTAGTGTGCACACCGTGAAGGGACAGACTAGCACTAGCAGGGACAGTCAACAGCAACTCAGGAGAAGTTAGTCTGTTTGAGGACATACCGCTGCTCATGTGGGTGAGCTCTTAGTTGGTCTGGAGGGATCGGGTGACATAATTCATCGGTGTTCAACACCGATGATTCACTGCCATAAGTCAAAAAACTAATTTTCCAGAGTTACGTTCAGTCCTGTGTGAGAATCCTCTGTTCGTACTGCACGAAGCATTGCTTTATAAGTGCAATATTTCATCTGACTCTCGACTTGTCCTGTGGTGCCTGAGTTAGTAATACAAAACCCAGACATCTACTGATTCCTTGATCGGGAGTGTTTGAGACTCCATGCAAAAGCTGTGGAAGTCCGATTTTCACAGTGACACCTTATCTAACGACAGTAACCGGTGAATTTCACACGATAATCACAGTTGTCTAGGTCCATACAGCGTTTTCTGTTAATATGTATCAGCTTCACTATCAGAAAGAATCATGATAACTCACTTCCAAACTCATCAAAAACATGGGTTAAGACCAGTGTTGAACATAAGCCATTAGCTGGACTTCATCACGTAAACATCAATGTATCATCCGATAACCCTAGTTATCACGACGCCAAAGGTTTACATGAAATCTGAACAGGTGAATCCAGCCAAATATAAACATTCCATCGCTTTTCATCTGTAACAAAGTTCGACTAAAGGAGGATGCCTCAGATAAACCATCCGCCAGATAATCGTCAATAACAACCGACATTACACCGTCGTATACCCGGCCTAGTCTACTTGAGAAATGTCTTTCCAATTGAAGAAAAATAAATGTATGGATGTGAGGAACTTCGCGTTAATTTTCACAGACATCTAGGTTGTCTACACATCAAACAATCAAGACAGTGACAGCTTTTCTCTTTGATAAATTTCAAATGTATCACCTATTTCCCTAATGACTAGTGGGTCCGATTGCTCATACCCGTCGTAAAATCCCAGTGCTTGTCACTCACAACTCACTGCGATAACTGCTTCCTCGTACATTATCTTGGGGGCAATTCACAGAGTCCAGGGTTCCCCCCTTTGGCTAGTTAGGCAAATAAAGCATGGAATTCGAAATATCAAACGGTTATCAACCCTTGTTCGATGACTATGTTGGACGAATGGTAATGACGTCCCGCTCTTCTTTTTGGTGCGGATAGTCTGTAGAATAGAATGTCAAAGGAAAACCATTGCAGGTATATTACGGATGCACATATTTTGAATATTTCTGTCCCATGAACCCTTCAGATATGACTACTGTGTTCTGTGTACATGACAACCATGCTCATCAGATAACCAGTTATATGTGACAGCATCAATTCTCCGACAGATTTATTATGTTAATGGCTAGTGAATGAAAGGAAGTCTACGGCTGGCCCAGTTTCTGTATATCGTGCAAACTCAGAGCCCACAGACAGAAGTTACGCTCAGAACAGGATAGCCTCGTTGGCAACACCTGTTCTGTCCTGGTGGACTTGGCGAAATACGACGGAATCGCGCCGAACCTTGATTTCGTGGTGCTCGAATGAACGCATGGAATGAAACAACTTCAGTACGCTTTCTCTAGTTGTAGCTACATTCGTTCATCCAAATACCTGCAGTTAGCCACTGCGGTGGTAATGAGGTAGAACAAGACAAGATGTATTCCTTTGCAGTGAGACCTCTTTACAGCGACCGCTGAGAGCGCCGCTGAAAATTGGTCAGCCTATAAGAAGTTCAAGAGGGCTTCTAGATAGAAAGAAGTTATAAAAGGCGTCTTACCCCATGGAGTGTTTGTCATGCATGATCTATGTGAGAGGCTATGAAGGTTTTCATTTGGCTGGATGAACGGCTCCAACTATGTTGCTGCATGAATTTGATTAGATCGAAGAAAAACGGACATTACAGAGATGAGATGGTTGTAGGACGGGTCGTTGAGTAAGGTCTCGTATTCGCTTGATTGTATCACTTATCCAACCACTATTTTAATGAGGAGTAAATTCAAGAAGGCTAGTGAGGCCGGTGTTGGTAGTTGATGATAAATGGATGACCGTTGAGTCTGGAAATACGGACGAAAATCCTTCGTAACAAGTCGGTGGGTGACAGATTAGCTTTGTATCGCTCTTTGGCGGTGCGTTGGCATAAACACCGCTAACGAAGGATGGAACGCTAATCTTGTACGCCTCGATGTGGTCCGTCCTTGGTGGGCCATTATATTCACATGTATTTTCACGCTGTCATCAGGCTTAGACTATAAACAAGTTTCTGCGAGTTTGTCCGAAACTTCATTTCGTCTCACTCAGATTTGATTAGTAGGTCCAATAATGGATCCTCCCAAACCGTTTGTGTTATCATGACTATGCGCGTGTGTCCATTAAAATTAAAAAACTCCACTTATTTTCACAGATAAACAAAATGTCTAATCAGTGAGGGCGCGTTGTCTTGGCATCACTTTCTACGCCTTTCGCACCATGCTGAAGAGAATTTAGTCTTTTTGGTCTGCATAAACAATCATTTCCAGCTTATATTGATCGTAGTGAACGCTCTACGTAGGGAATATTTCTGTGCATCTGTAACTGAGGCTGCCACTAAGTCTTGCTGTTGTTCGCATTTTTTCGCTCATAGGTAATCTTTGTGAAATACTAGTTATATGTCGATATATCAGTTAGTGTCAAAATTATTTGTGAACACTTTACCCGCCATCCTGCGGCCCAGTTTCTTGACAGGTGGTGGTACAACACTCGTGACATAGGTGCGGTGAGCGTCTGGTGTCCGTAGCAAGTCACCCTGTTAACTGCCTCGGTTGTAGTTGACAGCTCGCCACCAGGTGAATTAGTGGTCTGGGCGCGTAAAACGAATCAATAGTGATCGCATAATTCTATGAACATCTAAGTGTAACGGTCTCTGGACGGAAGGCCCAAGGCTTTCTCGATCTCACAACCTTTCTCAGTAACTGAGAGTGTACCAGTGCATGAAAATAATCTGAAATGATATAGAAATTTGTGCCACTCGGTCTTATTCAGAAGATGAAAGCGGAAAAAGTCGAGTGCAAGTTATGGTCGTTGCCTCACTCTTCGTTAACTCGAATCCCTATTGCGGCTACATGAAGTGATGATACAAACGCCAGCATGAGCATAACCAATATTAAAACGCTGAAGAAATCAAGCTAAGTCAAGAAACTGAGAATTTGCGACGATGTCAAAGAGTGTGCCAACAGAGTTAACAAAAAAACAACCATAGTAGCACACTGGCAAATCACAGCAGTTGTGAATAGGTTGTCCTAAACCAAACAGCACAACTGATATTTGTAGAGGATATGTTTTCTCGTGATATGGAACTATTCCAAGAAAGTCTATTGAGTGGTGAGCATGAAACCGGCACAACATAGTATGGTCCAGAAGCCACCTTGTTTTTATCCACAGTACGGTCTAGGTGGGTGCTCCTTTTGAGTAGTTTAGCTGGACCCAACATATTCTCGTTCTTCTGATCAAAGGCTGTAATTCTGACCTCAGTAGGCCGAATGAGTGCAACTTCAAAGCCTAATAAGTAAATACCCTTTCAAATCGAAAAAGTGTTAGAGTGGAACTGACCGATTTTAGGACGGTTAAAGTCGCTGCGTTATATTCTACTGTCTAGCGGTAGATATAGCTGAATGGTCCTCACAAGTCCTAGTAAGTTTCGGGCTGAAATGTTTCATTTTGTCTATTAATCCTTAACAAATGGCGTGATATGCACGTATTTTTCTTTTTGAGCAGGAAACTCATTATGGTCCCACAACACTCCGACCAACAACAGGATCCTTATGATCAGTATGCTTCATTCTGCCGGTCCAGATTTAACAAACAGCCGTCACACTAGAAGGTATCTCTCACAATCACAGCTTCTCTGCTAAATCACTCAACTTTTCTTAACTTGAAGGAGCTAAGTTAACACTGGCTTTTCCGTGACAAGCCTGAGGTTCTAGGGGTTCTGCTAAAAAGTTTAAGCGCCATGTGAAGTATAATATGGATTTCTTTTGAAATCAATACACTGTAGTGCCGCCAGGATGTGGTTTAAATCAGACCGCAGCGTCCATTTGCTTCTCAGAGAGGATCACACTGTAGCGACAAGTATCTGATACGGGTTATAAATGTTACTGTTACACCTCCGCTTTAGTCTTTCAGGCTACCGTACAGAGAATAATCCAACCAGACCGAACTCGATCGAATAGGCTAAATGACCGAACTTTACGCAGTACCATGAACCGTGAGCCAAAACTGGATCACAGCCAAGACTGTGTACTTGGCAGTCGTCTATCAAGTTTCTTATCAGATCAACTCATCAGTTTTTATGTGGAGTGGCACAGTGGAGTGTCACCGAGTTATTCGATTCCTTCATATGCAAAACTGAGGGGTATGTTTGACGACTTTTCGAACTACCAGTGGTTTAAATGACTAAATCAAAGAACCGATAATTTGTGTTGTTGTCCAAGTAGGAGCAGGCTACCGCTGCACAGCAAAAATTATGGTAATTATGAAAAAACAGGGTGGCCAGACCAATATGCCCTGAGATACCTTCTAAATGTAAATGAACTTTCAATATAACTGTCTTGTGATTTCCGAGGAATAAAACTCCTTCCGTTATTATAACCAGTTTCCTCCGTACCGATTGATCTTCGGATGGCTGAAAGACAGAAAAGAACGATACTGCCTATCTTACGTGCTGTTAGAGGAAGGAGAATAAAATAGTTTATTATAGCTAGAAGAGGTCGGGTCATTGATGTGTAACACATGTGTTGGTGTCATTGGTTGTACTGATTCCAAGGCAATATTGATATTACTTACTTGTGAGTTTTCACTTAGGCCAGCAGACAACAAAAACGAGCAAACTTTGCTTCAGGATTCAGAATAATGAACTCCTCATATAAGGACCATATTGAAATTATCAATGATTGTGGGTTCACGTATTGAATTCATCAACCGGGCATCCTAAAGAGTTTAAATCCCTCATTAGATGGTAGATGATTTCAATAACTGGTACAAGTTCCTAAGTGATACGAGATGTGACCTGCGATGGCCATAGTGACGGACGGAAAGTTTTGGAAGGTTAAACTGTGAGCCACTCCGTTACCGGGATGCACAGTGTGTCACAGTTTCACTGAATATACAGAAGCTTCCTGACACAGCTTTTTAATTGGTCTTCATACTTTCGCCATTTATTGATTTATAACTTTACTGCATAATAAAGCACGCCATTTCCTTGACTACATTTTCTAAAGCTTGAATTTCCTGGTCGAATAGTCTGCTGCACTCGAAAGAATGAATGCGTAGATTTTATGGTTATCCTATTGCAATGTCCCCAAGACGAAACCTGAAATACCTTTAAAGCAATGGCCGGCAGCTAGACGCAATTCACCCTACCGGTAGGTCTCCATGATGTTGTCAACATGACCAACACCATGGCCGCTGAAACACCAATTCTGAGCGCACCCTATCTTCTAGTCTTTTCAATCCGTCGCGACTGCCGAATCGCGAGCGAATCACGTATTGTGCCTCCTGAATTGCAAACACGGCATAAAAATGGAAGCCAAACGTAAACACTTACGTAAGTGAACCATCTCCAACCTCACACAAGTCGGATCTTGCCCGGCACATTGAGTGCGTCGTGCTGGCTGTGATTCGTTGACGTCACTTGATCGATTTCCCGGCCAATGAGAGGCTCGAATCCATTCTCCCAGGCCCATCGATCGGCTGTTTAAACGTCTGCTGGTGGTGCGGCGGGTATTCTGTGGTCGGCTTTTCCAGTGTAATTTGCGCTTTCGGGCTCCGACACACGCCCCGGCACGTGACGTAAGTAACTGTCAGTATCTTGTACTCTTGCCTCCATATTTCGCCTATTTCAGTTGTGCTGTCAGGGTAAGAGTAAGAGCCTTGTTCGCATTTGAAATTTTAGGGCAAGTTATGTCCGGGCTGTTTCAGTTTACGTTTCGCAGGCTGGTTGACGCATGTCAGATACGGCCACAATGGGCTAGGTTCTTCAACGGTATCTGTTGTCTCTTAACCGATTACGTTGCTGTCATAGCAGAACTGCTACACAGCAGTTTTTTTTATTTTCCGAATGTAGATGCTGTTATTTGTACAAATAGTAATGCAAATCCATGACGTTCTACCTCAGATAGACTTGTTCAGAGAATCTACTTTTGATGTTGACTACACGAAATTCAAGCAGTCAGTCAATCGGTACCAGCTATTATCGCAGATTTCCGATTGTGATTCGGACGTGCAGAGTAACTTCAGCGACCAGCATTCGTTGGGAAGGACGCAGACTGTATCTTTAGAATGGTTCTGTCAACACTTAGCACAACGCCAATTGCAGTTTTGATGAGGAACGCTGTTCCACAGCTCAGCATCGATGTCGCTCGTCTTAAGGCTTATCAGGTCGGTGTAGTCTTTGAGCTTTCATCGCTCTTGGACGCTATCCCGTTGCACATTGGTAGTGACACTTACTGGATAGCTTGTAACATGATTCTTGGTATCTAGCGTTACCAGCTTTAGAGGACCATGTTTCCATTCTAGGATTGAGTTTAATCCTTTAGCCATTTGTGCGTATCTTCACCCACTGAGCGCGTATACTGCACAACCATCCACAGCATTTCGTGAAGTTTTTTCCGTAGGATGGCTTCTATGCACTGGAGTTGTGTCCTTTCATAAGAAGTCCAGCAGACGTATGACAGTTCCTGAGAAGATTCGAGTGTTGACGAACAAAAATGTTCTTTTTTGTTGTATCTGTCATCATATGAACTTCGGTAGGGTCTCACCTTTACTTTGTGAGCTGATTTGGTCTTGTGGTTATCAGGTGTCGCTTGTGGTTTTTGTATTAAAGGATACTCACAAGAGGCAAGTTCTCAGCTTTTGCGCACGAAATGTATCCCAAGCTGGAAATAGTCATTTTAAGGAGTCTCTTTATTTTTCCAAGATCTCGACAAACTTTACATCGCTTCAATTTTCGCTACGTTCTACGAAATAAAAATGAAAGCCTATGGTATAAAGAGGATCCAGCGAGTTTCAGCTGTATAACGAGTTTACCACTGAGACTGACGCACTCCGTACACACATGATTAACAAGTTCAGAACTCAGTATTATCATCATTGGCAACACTATTGATGCATGCCATGCAATCATGAGGCTAGAAATTGGTGGCCTGTTCTGCAAAAAGGAAAGGATAGGGGCTTGGTACAAAGAAAGTGTATGTCCTCTGGACAGCATCTGAGCATCATGTCCGAGTAAAAACACAGTAACTGGGATCGGTCCAACGTCATTTGTGAACCTCAGCCGACCTAGGCCCAGCACATAATGACAGCTGAACGTTCACTTGACTGTGCGGCTAGGAAACGATAGCATGTGCGCCACTGGGACCGGTTGCGTGCCATGCCCTGAAGGGTTTCCAAGTTCCTGCAAGCAGGATCACCTGGGCCCCATCCAAGAAGGCGCGAAGACCCCACAGCGCTCAGTTTGACCATAGCCACAGCCGTCCTCTGCGAACCTTTCACCAACAGTTGACCGGCACAGAAAAAACGCTTTCTTTGTTAGACGGTGATCGGGCATACGTAGTATATGCTCCAACCACTTCAAGTCGGTAGGTTTAATCTGCCGCTTTAACGAATCAAATTCTTTACCAGTTGTTCGATTACGCACCACACTGCTGCAGATTGCCTGTAGCCAGCTTAATATTGCTGCGCTACGATGATATTGGTGACCAAACATTTGAAGAGACCCAAGGTCCTCAAATTGGAGGGACCAAGTCTTACAAAGACAGAATAAGATCGCTCATACAGTTGCCTTGCATACACGGCCCTCTGGCTTTTGAGGACTTCGGTTCTGACGCCACAACTAACCTAGGTTGGAGAACGCTGCTCGAGCCTTGATAGTCCGCGCTCTGACTTCATCCGTTAAGTTACAGTCACGGCCTATGCAGCTACCAAAATAGGTGAACCTATCAGCAATCTCAAGCTCTTCATTCTGAGTTACAATGAGGCGGGAGATTTTGAAATAGGACTTTGAACTTTGAAGGTAAGAAATGCGTGCTAAAGCATGGGATGACCTCCGATATTCTGATTAAAGTACTTTGCACAGGCAAATAATCGCCAAGCAGTAGAACGATGTCATCCGCATAATCCATATCCATTATTCTCTTTCCAGACGTAATTCCGATACCTAGATTCACGGTTCCTTGAAGTGTACACTCTTTGCTGACGTAGGTAACAAAACTGAACAACAATCGAGATAATCCATACCATTATTCTCTTTCCAGACGTAATTCCGATACCTAGATTCACGGTTCCTTGAAGTGTACACTCTTTGCTGACGTAGGTAACAAAACTGAACAACAATCGAGGGGAACAAACCTGACGAACTCCTCCTGTTGTCATGGTGCTTCTAGGGCGAGTTCATGGTACACCCTAAGGCGGATAAATGACATGAAGAGTGTTTACAAACTCCAAGGCATCCTGCTCTGATCGGGAATATTTAGCTGACCTTATCTATACACAGAGTCTAGGGGCCCTTGAAAGTCGAGGAAAACCACGGTAGCTATTCGGTGGTACAAGTGGCACTGCTCATGCACTTGATAAACGTTGACGCGCTACTTTTATTAAATTTTACTCATGTATTTCCAACCCTAGCTTTGTTCCACTGAACTACCTGTAAGTGTGTCTCAATCGACAAAACACTAGCATCCCCAGACAGTCTGGCCAAAAATATAGCTGTTAGTGTGTTGCATTCACGGTGGTTCTATCTATCCACCAGTTCTCGGTCAGCGTTTGGGCCAACGCCCACCCGCCCGTTCTACTCTGCAGTTTATTGGATGTCGCCGTGATAGTGACACCACAGCACGACTATCATTACGTCCCTTGCAAGCGAGCCAATAGCACCGAAGTGTTCAAATCGGTTGCGCTGCTATTTAGGAATTCGCCGGATCAGGTGAGTCTGTTCGTCAGCCGTAAAATTTTACCACCTCCGAAGTGAGAACAGCACTAATTTCGCGATTTTTTTGCCCAGGTATTGAAACATCATGTCACTTCCGGCAAACTTGGAGTCGGCTATTGCTGATCTCCCACCAAATGTGAGGGCTTATGTGAAAGAGAAGGCTATTTGGTGTCAGCCAGACAGTATCCACATTTGCGATGGGTCGGAAGCAGAAAACAAGAAATTTATTGAAGAGTTGGAGAAAAGCGGTAAGTCAGTCAGTCCACATCACAGAAGTTCAGTACAACCAGCGAATAATAAATATTCAATCATGACCAATGATGACCATGGACAGATAGCGTTGTGGTGAGGCATGTCCGTTAGGGATGTGCGGCGAAAGCTGTATTCGTAGAGAATATTTTCAAGCGTTGTTGTAGAGCTCTTCTAGAGGTTATAGATAGATTAGTGCTAATTAGCTCAAAAACTTTCGTAGAACAGACGTACCGCATCGGAATAGGACAGACAAGATCGAACCATTGCTATCGGTTATCCGTCAGTCTAAACAGGAATTTTTCATACTGGTTCCATATCATATGCTGACTTGACCGTCGTCCCTACACCAGTGGCCAACGACCTTCGCGCCCAATATTCAACCCACATTTTTTGGGAATCTCGAGGCAGGATAATCGAAAATCGTGTCAATTTGTGCTGCAATAAAAACGCATAACCTGTGAACCGAAGTTCAGTATACTATGTCCCGTTGAACGCACATCACTTAGGTTTAGAAAGCTCAAGAGGCAAGCGCAAGCAATGCCATATACCCGAATGGGCTGTCAAGCATTGCAGCAAGTGACGAAAGCGAAGGTCCTCCATGTTTACTGAGTTCCTGGATGCTTTAGAGCCAAAAAGTTATCCATCGGCTAAATCACTGCCAACAAAATTGACAGTGGTTTGTCATGTCTGGCTCTGTTGCTGATTCAGAGTATAACCAGAATAAACAAAGCCAAAATTTGCACTATATCATTTTCACTACAAAGTTGCGCGAGGTTTCACAAAGTCGATTTCGTTTAGAATTGGCCGGTGGTTGCAAGTGGAATTCAACTAGTCTAAGAAAACTTTGATTTCAGGAATAACCCAAGAGTTCAGAGTTGTTGTGCGATGAACAATTCTTCGAATTGTTCAACAACAATTCCTCGAATCGTTCATAGATTTTAATAAATTCCAAAGAGAATAAACTTCAGCTTTCCAGTTTTGAGATGCACCCAACGGCTTTGCATACTTACGAAGAATCCTGGAAGTAATAAGATATTTTTTGTAGAAAAGTTCGAGTTTCTTCTAGTTTATTGTTCCGACCAAGATGCAATTTACTTATTTTATCGCAGTGCTTCACACGGACAATCGGTGTCTTCCGTAATTGTTCCTGTATATCAACTTCACGATTTGACCATGCTTACCGTACACCGACACGATGTGTCAAACGTGTGTGTCTCAAAAGAGTTTAGTTTAGGTTTGTAAAGATGAGAGTTTGGGACGTCGTCTGCTGTATGGCATCAGGACCACTCAACCATCCGTGTGAAGGGTCTGTCGCATAAACCTGTCAAAGGGTGGCGACAAATTGGGGAATGCCTACCCAGTAAAATCCAGGTGACCACTCGTGAGTTTGTCGTAAATAGCCCGCATAAAGAGGTGGACACTGTAGAGGGTGTTCTAACCTGACGGTTTTCATTGATTTGAAATGCACATCAGTGTGAAATTCGATTTCATCCTTTCAATCAAGAGGAAGGACAGATTGCGACGTCAGGTCACATTCAACATGGTTATCGCAACCGGAATGATCAGAACTCACTCTCAAGGTCCACAAGAATTCGGCGTGACTGAGTCGAATCAATGCGGTCGCCATGGAGGAAGATGACTGTGTATTTCTCATGCATATAGAACCCTGAAAACTTCGTAAATGGAATAGTGCGCTGTTTATATGATCCACAACTCGTACTCCAATGTCTGCAAGAGTTTCGATCCGTCGCTGATCTACGTATCTACCTTACATGAGAGTCACAAAGATCTGAAACCCACACAACTCTCAGAACTCGTTTTGTGACCAATTAGACATCCACTGGTCCTTGCTGGTACCCATCACATCAAACAACTACGCTATAGATGATCAGTACCTCAGGCTCTTGCCTCGAAACGTTATTAAGGCACGACATTTTATTTAATAGGAGTCCAGTCTTCAAACTAACCACTGCCTATCGCGGAGCTATGAAGGGGCCACTGATCTCCTCGCGATCATGAAATAAACACATTCAGATGATTTTCCTAAGATTAACTGGAACCCTTGTACCACGTTGCCTATTACAGGAGATACGCAGTTTTCGTTCGCTCCGTAATCACATCTTTGATCTAATCCATACGGGTCTTGTTTCAAACAAATTCCCTGGTTTAATCTTTCGCAACGATTGTTCAAAAGGAGTAAAAACGGACAGTGTGATTGCTTAGATTGGTCTCCTCTTTATGCTACTTATTCTGTGATCATGGAAGACATTTAGAATATATTGAATTTCTACTCCAAGAAGAGATTTTTGTCCCAATAAAGTACATGCAGGATTGAACAATCAATTGAGCTAACTTCCCACTTGCCCATCCCTCCGGCCGATTTTAAACTTCGACCGTTTGGCCCTCGCTCATTTTTGGTTTTGTCCAAAACGACAGCAAACTCATTTTAGTCCTTAGCCCTTAATTCAACTGAGTCGTAGGATGAAGGCCACTTTGACAAATGTATGTCGAAGAGTTCCCCGCACCACTAGACTGCAGTGCAAATAAAGCGTTACCACCTCAATCACTTTATGTCTGTCTTATTGCTAAGGTTATTACGATTAAGCCTAGGGTGAGCGTACTGAAAAAGATCGGAATAGTCGTGAAGGTGTACTGTACTACTTCGCAGTTCCAACGGTTATCCATCAAAGCACATCCATCTTTCCTCATTACCTATTACTGTGTGCAGCGCAGGTATTCCTATCTGAAGTTCTTTGAAAATTCATCGGAACGCAGAATCACGCTTAGACATCACCACACTACGTTTTGCGAACAAATCCAATTGTGTTGGGTGGACCGTCAATAGGTGAACCTTTTATTCAATCACTCAATACGTATATCTCTTAAGCCTACTGGTTGTCAACTAGACAAATGGCTGTACATTGCCCATGGATTCTCAGTATATGATAAAGAGCGTGCTACTTGGAAGTTACCAACCTGTTTATAAACTTCTCTTTAGGTGCTATTCATCGACTGAAGGCCTATGATAACTGTTGGATCGCTCGAACGGATCCGGCTGACGTTGCACGTGTGGAGTCAAAGACAGTTATTAGCACACCTGATCAGCGTGCAACCGTGCCCAAGGTAAAGGAGGGCGTGAAGGGCACCCTAGGGATCTGGATGTCTCCTGAGGACCTCCAGAAGGCGTTCAATGCGCGGTTCCCTGGCTGCATGAAAGGTATGTTATATATTTTCTGAATGATAGGCGCTTGTTTGACAACCCAACCTTGGCTGAGCGGAGTTTTTCGTTCCATATTAGCGGGGACCTTTACTTTAAAAGGGGACCGCAGCCAGCCGACCATAATTCTCATCAAGAGCGCAGGCCTGTCGTCGCTCCTAGTTATGCTCTCTGTTTTACCGCACTTATCGAGTCCTGTTTCAATCATTTGCACATCTTGAACTTTCTTTCAGGACGAACAATGTACGTGATACCCTTCAGTATGGGACCACTTGGTGGGCCGATTTCCAAGATCGGCATCGAACTCACAGACTCACTGTACGTGGTTGTGAGTATGCGCATAATGACCCGAATGGGTACGCCCGTGTTGAAGCTGCTAAAACAAGATGACAGTTATTTCATCAAAGCCCTCCATTCGGTTGGTTTACCAAAGCCGGAATCAAGTAAGTCGTTATGTCACAAAATAACATTTGTTGTTAATGATTTTCAGAAACATACAGTCTAGTCTAGTAATCGGAGTGCCTATCGCCATATTCTTTCATCAAAGATATCCAAATTCAGTGTGACAGGAATGTCTTAAAGTTTCATATTCCCTCACATCATACATTCATACACCCTCACATCCTACAGGTACTGGGACTGTTTCAACAGTTTGGTTGGATCTCTATGGAAGGTGACGAATCCATTGCTTTAACAACAAGCTTTAAGAAGGCATGTGGGTTAGAAGCAGAAAAACAGGACTTGATAAGGTGGGCGGGCTGAATATAGCCACGAATATGGCACCGACTGCGACTAGCCATTGTATTGTGATGGTTTGTCGTTAGACCCAACAGACGATGACTTTCCTATGGCTGAGCAGCGTAGCTGGTGTTTTCGTAGCTCCAGACTGTATCATAACTTGACTAGTCAACTTACGTCTCCTTATAACTATGAAGCTACCAATGGCTTAATACTCCGTTATTCGTACAGCATGGTTTGACCAACGGCCCCCGTCTGACACGTTATTCTTTGCATGATTGATCTGTTTCAGAGCTTTCCAGGAAAACCTTGGGTAAAATAGCAAAATTGTGAAATAGACACCAGCCAGAATAGTGTACCAGAGTTATATGAATTTTTTCTCTGCCTTCGTAGGACCTGTTATCAACAACTGGCCTTGCAATCCAGAGCTGACCTTGATCTCGCACATACCAGCCAATAACGAAATATGCAGTTTCGGCAGTGGCTATGGTGGCAATTCCCTTTTGGGTAAAAAGTGCTTCGCTCTACGTCTTGGTTCGATTTTGGCCAATCGGGAAGGTTGGTTTGCTGAGCATATGTTGATTCTGGGTCTGAAACCACCGAATGGAAAGATGCGCTACATTACTGCAGCTTTTCCCAGTGCATGCGGTAAGACAAATTTGGCTATGCTGCAACCCACGATTCCTGGGTACACCGTCACCTGTGTCGGGGACGACATTGCTTGGATGAAATTTGACAAAGAGGGACGTCTACGAGCCATAAACCCAGAGGCTGGCTTTTTCGGTGTTGCGCCCGGTACTGCCATGGATACCAACCCGAATGCCATGCTCACCATTCAAAAGAACTCCATCTTCACAAACACCGCCGAGCTGAGTGATGGACGATTCTACTGGGAGGGGTTAGAAAACACGGTTGATTTCACTAAAGTCAAAGTGACGGATTGGACCGGCAAACATTGGGAACCGGTAAGCTCAGCGTAAAATCCGGTAAAAACAAACTCATTAGTTAAGGTAAATCCTACTTTACTATCCTATTAGGATTTTCGATCTATTTGTCCCAATTACAATGGAGCATTTGGTGTTTGTTCGCTTCACCTCCTGACTTTCCACTTCCATTTAAATAACACCGTAATTGACGATACGCTGAACATTGGCATGATGGTTTTTTTGGGGGGGGGGTTCGGGGTGCGACTAAAATTAGGGGACTTGACGAATGGAGCCATCGCATTGGCGTGAAAGAACTGATTCGAGTGCCCATCATGCTTGGGCCAACTGGGTGCTCCCGAAATACTTGTACGTTTTGGCCTGCCGTTATATTTTCTTGGGCTTATATCAACGTCAGTGGCCTTTACCTACCATCACATTCGGCTCCGAGTAAGCCGCTTGTGGTTTAGCTTCTGCGTCTAGACTTCCAGTGAAGGATCAACCACTTTTAAACGACGAATCCATATCGGATATGTATCTACAAGCTTTCAGCGGGACAGGTAACTGTCAGGCTGTAAAAGAGATGCTGCTGTCACGCAAACTAATTTTCCTCATTAGAGTGGATGCAGTGGTGAATATTTGAAAAAGGCAGTCGAACGTCTGGAAAACTCGTTGAAAGAATCTACTGATTTGATGTTCATCAGAAGGATGTCACAACTGGACAACAAGTACTCTTTTTATTTGAAATACAAAGTTACATTTTGACTCATCTTGAATTCAATTCTGGTCTTTTCTATGGAAAATTGAGTTTTTTGAGTATTTTACCTACCATGAATTTCAAGTGTTACTTGGCTCGAAACCCTAATTTTTTGGGACCAGAATCTACTCTGAGATATCTCTTTACCACAGCCATCCTCCGACTATCATGAGTAACCTCATAAAGTGAAAACTGGGTTACATGATGAAGTGAATCAGCCCGAATTTAGCTCAGAATGTTGGAACTCACAGACCAGATTACTAACACTTTTCAGAAAGCCGCCGTATCCTTCAGCATCCTAAGTTGTAACCAACTTTAGTGTTCTGCATAGTTGCTTTTGGCTCTTTGCGGCGTACAGAAGTAGGCCGATTGTAATGTGGAGCAGTGTGCAGTCGATTGTGACGTTTGCAACGATTGTGACAGTTATTTCGTCCTACTGCAGGATTCGATTCTCTCTACTCCTTCTGGTAATTAGTCGGAGACAGATGACAGAAGATCACGAGGACATACCACCAACTGTTCCCAGTGGTCTTGTTGAAGTGCCTGTTTTTAAATCAACCAATCGTTGTCTGTAATTGTTTCGTTCTCTCTTAAAACAGCGTTTCTAACGTGTTTTCGTATGCTAGTTGTATGATTTGATGATGTTACTGTCCACACTGATAAAGCCTAGATTTACTCTTGAGAATGCTCTCCCCTGAAGTGTACGGATAAGCACTTTCTTTGAAATCTTCATCGATGCTTCACGTATGTTCCATGTATGCTCCTTATCATATAGTAATCGCTCCGTACCATGAATGGGGTTTCCTCAATTCACCGCACTGCATACTTATTTAACAGGGCTGTGGTAGACCGGCTGCGCACCCCAACTCACGTTTTTGCACGCCAGCGTCTCAATGTCCAATCATTGATCCTGACTGGGAAAAACCTGAGGGTGTCCCTATTGATGCAATTATTTTTGGAGGAAGAAGACCAGAGGGCGTACCACTGATTATGGAATCGTTCAACTGGCGTCACGGCGTATTCTTGGGAGCTTGTATGCGTTCTGAAGCCACTGCTGCCGCTGAACATAAAGCCAAAGTTGTGATGCACGATCCATTCGCTATGCGTCCGTTCTTTGGCTACAACTTTGGAAAGTACCTCGAACATTGGCTCAGGTAAGTGCTTCAACCACGTTTCCCACGTTTTTCCTGTAGTTCAATTTCTTTTAGTCACAGAAACGTCCTTCATAGATTTGCTTTATCCAAATACCATTGCCTGATGTGTGTACGAGAATGCAACTTTCATGATACTATTGTCATTTAGTTCTAACCACTTCTCGCTCTGTTTTTCTCAACCCCCCCCCCCGGAGCTTGTATGCGTTCTGAAGCCACTGCTGCCGCTGAACATAAAGCCAAAGTTGTGATGCACGATCCATTCGCTATGCGTCCGTTCTTTGGCTACAACTTTGGAAAGTACCTCGAACATTGGCTCAGGTAAGTGCTTCAACCACGTTTCCCACGTTTTTCCTGTAGTTCAATTTCTTTTAGTCACAGAAACGTCCTTCATAGATTTGCTTTATCCAAATACCATTGCCTGATGTGTGTACGAGAATGCAACTTTCATGATACTATTGTCATTTAGTTCTAACCACTTCTCGCTCTGTTTTTCTCAACGCCCCCCCCCAGTTACAGAACTTTCTTCTATTGTTTGAAAATTCACAAGCTATTCAAACCAATCTAGCCTGTTGCTGGACACAGTGCAATCTATTTGTACATGACCAATGCTAATTCAGAATTGCAGGACCAGAGTGCTACCGTGCGTTGGGACTGAAATCAGCAAAGTTAAAACAAGACTCGGATGAAGTTCGCTATCGCCTGATGATACATCATCACGATCGGCTCTACAGTAGCTGTAGATAAACTACCTAAAAACTCTACAGTGTGGTAGGTAGAGCTCACTAACAGTATCATCAAAATGCCCTCTTGATCATTCTATGGGAAACATCCCCCGGATACTTTGTTGCCAGTCTTTCAGAAAGGCATAGATAATTTCATAAGCCGCTTGAAACTATTTTCAGAGGGCAATAAGCCTTCCACTATACTACCTGTGTCATCGCTTTAATTAGTACCATCCATATGATTCCTTTTGCCTCTGCACTACAGTTTTGAAAACAAACCCGGCCTCAAATTACCCAAGATATTCCACGTCAATTGGTTCCGCAAGGATTCCGATGGCAAATTCCTGTGGCCCGGGTTTGGCGAAAACTTACGTGTGCTTGATTGGATTCTTCGTCGATGCGACGATGCTGTTCCAGCGGTCGAGGGAATCGGTGGACAGGTCCCGCGCGTGGAAGACATAAATTTAGAGGGAATGAAGACAAAACCGGATCTTAAAGCTTTGTTGAGTTTTCCACCAGACTTTTGGAAACGAGAGGTTGGGGAACTGAAACAGTATTTCAATGAACAATTACCCGAAGATTTTCCAGCGGCGATGAAAGAGGAACTCAAAAATCTCGAAGACCGCGCTTACAAGGCCTAGACATCACAATGTTGAGTTACCCCATAAACTTAGAATCATCCGGTTACAATTATTGTACCTGATTACAATTTTTTTCGACTGTTATTGCTACACATCATGTTTTGATGTTGTATTAGTATTTGCCATTTAGAATGGGATACACAATCTTATACCACCTTTCAACTTTTAATAAGCTGAATGGCCGTTTAACAGCCATAGAAGTGGTGAAGATCATACCAATTCGTCGCTGGTAGCGGACAAATGACAAACCTGTAATACCTTCCTCATAGCAACAGGTGATTGTGACTTTCCGGGCTGTGGTTGAACGTTGCGACATCATCTTTTTTTCATCACACTGTGTACTGCACCATCGTACAGCATCGGAACTGTAGATTTCAAATAAAGGGATAAAGAGCAAACTGCTTAACGTTATCCACTAGGGAAATTGATATATTGATTACCTAATCATCTTGGAGCTCACCTGCATAGGAACGAACAATAAGCCATTTAGGTGGGACTGAGGGTTTTTTACAAGCTGGCACTCTTCGGGTGCACTGTGCCCTCGTTGTACCACTGCAAAGCTTTTGTCGGACCATCGAGAATTACAGATGTTTCGATAGAGGATACAGAGTTCATCTAAGCTGATTTGGTTACTAACCTGACTTCATAAGCATTTATCAGTCGTGATTAGGAGATTCTGATATTCGTGTTTCCGAAGGAATCTATTCATCATCTTACTAATGTACAGTCAGGAAAAGGATCAAGCACATTCATTCTTGCACGTGAAATTCTATTTAGAGTGACAAAATGGTGGGATTACGAACATAGGTCTATCTCCACTATCTTTTGCAATGACCTAATGGATATCTGATTGTTTCAGTTAGATGCTTGTATCAACGTAAAGTGGAAACACAACCTCGTTTGGAGCGGTTGCTCGCACATCTGTAACTGTGCCTTGAAAACTATTATGCTGGTCCTTTGTCGTCGTCTAGATTATCACGAATTAGCAACTTGTGCCCGGTTAATACAGCCGATGAAATTGCTCATTTGCTTCTCGAGTAACCGGGTCCGAAGTCCTTTCGACACTTCGCAGGTGGGTGACGGCCGTCGCCTTGAAATCTTGCACAAGTGGGGCATCAAAGTGGGATTTACTCTACGTCATCAACTGGTCTGGCTTAAATAACAAGAGCGGAATGCAAATGATGATCACAAGTTGCGGTCGTATAACAACAGAAATCACACATTATTGAGAACACAAGAAAAACAACTAAAGAATCTCATCTTAAGTCGCCCTGTCTGTTTTATGAATCTCTTGCGTGATTGGTTAGAGACTCAATCACTTGTTTACTTTGACTATCACCCGTTTAATTCCACTTTTGCTCACATCAGAAGCAAACCACTGGTGCCCATGGAGCACCATTGGAACTGTGTAATACAGAACAACAGGAAGGATCTGGGAAGTAAAATCGCCAGAAAGTCCGCTGAATCTGTTTGATCCCACTAGTCTACTTTGCCTCCTCTGGCGTTTGTTCTAGTTCACTATCCTAGCGGTGCGGTCCACGGAGCGGCAGTTTTCCATGACCATCATACGGTTCGCACATTAATTCGGTAGCACTAAGTATTGATCTTAAGTCCATTTTCTCCGCTGACTACCCACCCCCATGACGGGTTGGCATTCGCCATGTCACATCGCATTAGGCCAGTGTGGCATCTTTTAGGGGCACACCTGCCATCCGGGATTCAAAAAATAAAAGTGCCGTCAGAGTCTCGTTGACCCATGTGCAACGACCTTCACAAATTGATTAACGCTGTCATGTAAAGATGGAGAGGAACTGGGCTTTGCGATTTCGCAGTAAATTGCAAAACGCTGGAAGTCCCACCAAAAGCTACCATAAACTAGTTAGGGCTATCTATTCGTCAACTCGTCAGGCTCATAGGTTAGTGCATCAGCGCTGTATTTGATAGCATTGCAGGCACCACTGTATTGTTTCATCTTGGAAAGAAAAACAGCCGTCTTGTAGATCTAAAAATGTAGCCTGTCGGACTTAGAGGACAATGCTTCAGATGTGGTCTCCCTTGAAAGATTTTTTTTGTGAAGTCCGATCTCTGTTTAGCGATTATCCCTGTAATGTTAACTTTACTAGTTCCATGAAGAGTATCTACGCTAATTAATCTGTGATTTATCCCATACATGGGGCAAGTGGTTAACATTGATGCTGTTGATCGATCAATTGATTTTGCATTTGAATTTTGGTTGGGTAAGATAGCGTCTCACGTGCCTCTAACGAAAAACCCGTTCTCGGCCAAATTACCCTTTAGCATCCGTACGCATCCAGACTGCCGGGGGAAACCTTAGGAACTATTCTATCAGAGCGAACCGTCAAACCACTGCTTGAATCCCGCACTTCTCAAAGGTCTTGGTGCCCTGTCTAACAGTCTGACGACCGTGCAACGAAAGATTTGGAGCGAAAAGAGAATACTAGTAGAATAGGAGACCTCGATTGTAATCTCAGCCTTTAAAGTGGACTCAAGAACTCCCATGAGGATTGACTGCTCATATGAAAAGTTGCATTTTTTCCCGTCCGATAATACGCCGACCATGATTTTAGCTTGAGACAAGTTCTTGAACACTGCAACTCTCCCCACTTTAGTTGTTTCCTAGTCTGGAAGATGTTTTTAACTGTCGATCGTTGGAAACCTTGGCGGATTTTGAGTCTCTATTTAAATTTATGTCTCTTACAAGGGCATTGTGCGCGAACTCCCGTGGGCACATACGGGAATACATTGTGCTCTTGCCTGAGTTCGCTACGTTCCATGGTATTAGGCCGTCCTCTCTTGCCACTCCTGTTTAACTTCGTTACTGACGTGCTGCTCGAAACTTATCTTCCTGCCTGCAAATCTCTTGGATCAAAGGGCTCTCTGGTCGTTCGCTCACAAACATTGAGCATTTGGAACATCTTGTCCTCCTTGGTTCAGTTCTCACAGAGTTGTAAGTCATTTTCATCATCAGAGACGGTAACATTAGTGTTGATACTGATCCTCCACACCTTCAAAGTGCCAAGTGCATCTAGGAGACTGGATGTATTCAGACACAAACCACATGCTTTCTCACCAGCCAATCGACTTGTTTGATGAACTCGATTACCTGAACATGTCCAGCACTCCTATTGCGCCAGTACCAGCACCATATACTCCTGCTACACTGGTATTCGTCATACGGGCATTCCTCTCTCTAAATCTCTGTTGCCATCTGTTCACTGCATTTATGCTCCGCTTCAATCTGGTACACAGAAAATTCATAAAACGCTATTTCGCATCATGAGCAGTGCGTAATTCCCTAAAGGACATTCAAACTTATGTGCAAAATTGAGCAAATTCAAGGGTATATGACTCTATGACTTTGTGTACTTTGGCATTGTACCGTTGACCTAGTATGCAGTATCAAATAGTTTGCTTGCTCCATTTCGCGCATGCTGATAACCACATCAGAGTTACCTCCATACTTCATCCCCTTTCTAAAACATGCAGTTACTGGATTCGGTGGGTGTCAATACACCTTCCAACCCAATTAAGCGAGGGATTATTACTGGCGTCTCTTCCCATTAAAGAATCATTCTTTGGTCCCATTGCAACAGATAATCTACCAAGGAATGTGGTTTCCTGAAAGTGTCAGGAGACTTTTTGTATATGCGATTATCTTTAGAGCTACGACTGCGGATATCGGGGCTAATATACTAGTTCCAGATTTTATCTACAATTCCGAATCAAAGATTCTATTTTCCGAGTTTTCAAGAGCCGGTAACTTGAAAGAATATATTTAGACCTTCCGGAATTACATCAATGAATAGCAACGATCAAAGTCTTTGGCGTTTGTGGAGCTATGGGGTTAACCATTAGTAACATGTTTTAGTTCTCAGTGAAACCTCAGTTGCGATAGGGAATAATACAAGAATTTGGCAAAGGACACCAATGCAGTTACACTCATTTGAAAATCAAGATGCTGTAATGTTATCCAACTGAATGTATTGTAGACAGGCTCTGATTTCAGTAGGTATCCCTTCCCATCCCCTGAGGTTGGTTTCACTGCGAAACTAATCATACTGGCAACGTCCGTTTTCGTATGATCGCCAATGTCTTAAACAAGACAAGATAACACAGGTCCGTATGTTGCACCCTATCCTGGTATGTCTGTTCCGGCATCACTGATTTCATCCATTACCAGGCTGTTCGCGCTGAGGCAACAACTAGAAGTGCTGACGATCTAAAAGTGCAGATCCTGGCCTTTTTTACATCTTCTCGTCAAACTCGGATACCCATACAGATAACAATAGAACCGATAGGATATGAGACAGTCTCATTCAGAATCATAAACTCGTGTCTTGCTCAAACTTACCCGAGATATGACAGAGGTTGTGACCCTGTCCATTGATTAGCCGGTCACACATGCACTAAGGCTTGTAGGAATCACCTTTGAATATGGAGTTCAGGTCGATGAGTCTCTAAACCAATGGCCAACGTGCTTCATTTTGAAAATGTGGCACTTTTGTTACATTTTTAACGGGTACAGGAGCTGTTGCGATGTTCACGTGGTGACCAGGGTGCAGTAAAGGACCATGCGCCGAGTCTGGGGGTTCCATAAAACCCTGGACATAGGCTCAAGGCAAAGAGCGGTATTTGTTGCAAGCCTTGCTGTCGTTAGATTATTAACGTTTTGCATTATCCAATAAATTGTACTGCAAAATTCATGTTATTATTCGGCGGAAAGAACTAACAGTTTGGCGGATTTCATTCAAGACGTTGCATGTTGATTGTTTTTACTAATGATTGCCGATTGTTCACTGAAGCTGCTGGACCTCATTTTTTAGGTGTTCCGAAAGAGTCTAAAATTTTTTATCGAGAAGTCTAAAACGTCTGCCATGTATTTTATGGAACGTTCATGGCTAAAGTACGCTGCAGTATGCTGCAACCGACGGGATTGTTTGACTGTGGCTGTCTCGGGCGCCTGCAGTTCAAACGGAAGCTTTCCTTCCTTTCACTGTTACGGGGACCGTTGGCCGTCAGCCGTCGCGTTCTGGCTGCATGTGCATCTCGCCGAAGTCTACCAGTGGCTTGGCTGCTGCTTGACTGGCTGTTCGCATCCACTGCGAAGTCAGCGCATGGGTGGTCGGTTGTTCCAGGGCCAAAGATAGACCGATCTATAAAGCGTTCTGAATCGCACGTCTTAACTGCACTGGCGCAGCGCGACACCCGAGCGACAGGAAGTTTAGCGTCCTTTCAGATGCATACCAAAGCGTCTGAGGTGAGAGCGCTACGCAAGGCACTCCATAAAGAGTGCGTTCGACATACGCATTTGCGTACGTGCGCACAACCGTGAGGAAACGCAGTGCACAAGTTGGATGACTTGACAATCGAGGTGACGCCATGGTCCGGAAAAAAGGGCGCCTCCTACGTGTGAGTTTCTTTCTCGGTAGGCCGGTCAACAGCAAGGTCAACAAGCCGTGGTAATCTAGTGCGAAAAAACGGGACATGCTCTCTGCTTTTTAATCTTCTGTGGCCTGACGACAAAGCAAGATAACGAAACGACCCAACAGATAGTGTTCCAAAGGCTTATATTTAGAGGCAGTCAATCAACATAATGGCAAGAGACGACATCTTTAGGGAGAAAACCACACCCAACCACATATCCCTATTATGTATGTCAGAGGTTAGCCGAAAATTTTATACATTACTGGCTGATTGCGGACAGACAAGTACACATCCTTTACGGCCGGATAGAGAAAGGAAACTTTATGGGTTCAGCAACTTGTGTTCAAACCACACTCGGTTGAAAAGTTCAGCACATTACTACACTACTACTTCACCAAAACACACACCTGAATCAGCGGAACTGAACAGGTAAAGCCGTTCACATTTGGACAGCATTTGGATTCAGCTTTCAGGCCGAATGCCACAGTTCAGCATTGCAGAACGAAACAGCATCAGATTCATGGAGCGAATTCCATTTACTCCCAAGGGCTTCCTTAGTTCTGGTTCTGATAGGGTTAAAGTGGTGAAGGAAGCATGTTATCCACCAAGCGAACACCACCGTTGGTCTATGCTAGGACTTGGTAGGGGGCGCAAATGTGCCTTAGTAGAGCCAAAAAGCCTTAACGCAGTAGCATACTGCATTGGACAAAGAAAAAAGCCTTTATCAGGAGTGATTGTCATATCATTAGGTGATACCCTATACTTGTTAAACTTTGTGATGTTTCGACTGAGGAACGCCAAAATTCCTGAACAGCTTCTAAACGTATCCCAACGGTAAAGTCTTCTAGTACGCAATATGACCTTTAATGGCGTGCTTCATTGATTTTTCTCTCTATTCCTTCCTTGTATTTAATAGGAATTGGCAGCAAATACTCCCTGTAAAATTGGGAAGTCATTCCCTGCAGGCGAACAAAACCGGATCAGATCATGATTAGTCAGTCACCAGAATTATCACATAGTTTAGCTAAATCCGACAAAAAAAACAGACCCAAAACTGGCATGCAAACCAAAATAGCAAGATGGCTATTTTCACAACAAATTTAATGGGATTCCGCCACCACTCCCAGTCGCTCCCTGCGGAAGTCTGCATTTTGAACTGAGGCTGCATTTAACCAAGTAGAAGACAAAAAAATTGCATTCCAAACATGCGCGGTAATTTTCTGGGAAAAATCCATGATGGGGTAAATTTGGTGAATAACAATACGTGGTATTATTACAGTGTAGATAACGGGTGGATTTTCGATGTACTGTTTAGTTTCTGTCTTTCCTGAAAGGACTCTCTACCCCCTTGTCGCTCGGTTGTCTGAATTCACCAAAAAGGATGTCATAAATCATGGGTTGACATCTCTGTGTCACAGTCGCCAGGGAAGCAAAGACAGCACCGCCTTCACTCGAGTTAGGCTGAAAAAATTCGTACTCAAAATGTCGGAGAAACTATTTTCCTGTTGGTACCTTTTTCCCATCTTTCTATTGAAGATTAAGCCATATCCAATGGCATCTGGAACTGGAGAAAAGAAAGTACAAGTGAGCTTTAGGCGGGAATTTCTTTGTTATCACCAGTGTCAAACAAAGAGAGAGAGAGAGAAAAAAAACGCGTTCAGCCCAAAAAGAAGTCAACGAGACAAGTGGAGATAGCTCTTGATAGGCACGTGGTATGAGTTGACGTAGTCAGTACACGTACCACAGACCACTCCACCTTATCACCATTCCAGCAGTTCTGTTGCTTGTCACAATGGTGAGCGGTCGACCTGTGGTCTGCGGTCAAAAACACGGGATGTGAGAGATCAACTTTTGTGAACAAACCAGACACTTAAATTAAATGACCAAAGCCCGATAGTTACCAGTTAGTTACACATGTGTTCCTTAGGGCGAGTCGGAATAAGGGCTTATCTACAAAGTTGAGTTTTTCATACCTACAACCCTGATTGTCCGTATGTCCTCGAAAAGCACAACCTGCCAGTAGGAAGATCAGGCGCAGCGCTGTGAACAAATTTCGAATCAATGACGAATAGTTTTGGCAGACGTTGTTGTCAGTAAATGCAACCAAATCCTGTCACGCCAATCACAACAGCTTCAACGAACAACAAGTTCCCTAAAACCTGACAGTGTGCTTTTCTGCACAAGTTAACTCTCCACCTTTGCGAGCAAGAACATCTATTCGCATATTTCCCCCGGTTCTCGTTAACGTGTGGACAGCCATAATAAAAGGTATTGCCTCTTGTTCTTTTCTGAACAGGATACTGGAAGGCATGATACAAACCAAGAGGAACAGTAACTGTGTACGCACTGGTGGTTTCGCTCATGATCACTTACCGAGATCTCCACGAATTATAATAGTCTGACAGCAGGCCATGGATGTGAATCAGGAGTCATGCACGCAGACCCCGTGAATTCAGGTCTATCACACTCGCTCCGATTTGCTTCCGCTGCATACCCTCAAACCCCAGAGCTCTCTGGGCACACTCAACCATCCGCGATTGGCTTTCTTCATGAGATTGTCCAAAACGACTCCCAATCACGAAATTGATTCACAGTGAACCTATTGCATTGAAATTACAGTCGGTACCAGCTTCCGGAATCTGTCAAAATGCGCTTCCGCAAGAAAAATGTCACTATGCAATCTCATGGCCAGGGAATTTTTACGAAACTGCAGGAGGATTCACACACACTCTGATCACACATCACTCTGAAGAGTGAATACGATATCGATGGAGCCAGTTACGTGATGAAACAAGTGACTGACAAAAAGTCGTTTGACAAGATAGATGCACATTCGACGGACATCTTTCTATTGTGTAAAAATTATGATGTCGCCAGTTATTTAGAAAAACGGGAACAAACTACCAACATCCACTAGATTCAAAGTTACGACTCGGTGACGTTTGCATTGTCAGGAAAGTTTTAATGTCAACAAATATTTACCGGGCGTAAACAATGGCATTTCTTAGAGAGCACCCGTTGGTTATCAGTTTCTACACCCCTGGTCTTAAAAAATCAAACTCTGTTGTCCGCTTCACTAATTGTTCATTGTGTTCTAAGTACGAACAGAATTAAACTAGGCTGATCCATTAATGTGCGTGCTCTGCTTCACAAGGTATTTGCACTGTGACCCAACATTGCGCTTCGTTGTCTTTGAGTAGCATTTGTTAATGTTCCAAACGGAGCTTCTTCAGCCCAACAGTAATCTGAGAAATGTAGACTCAGTGCGATGGAATACATGACCAAGATTAGTTCAATACCAGGTTATAAAAATGACCTAACAGAGCATCACTTTGCTAGGAAACATAGATCTACTCTTCCACTAAGTTATCACCTGGGGGTCCCATCAGTGTTCCAAACTGTGAATTCGGAACTGTTGGACTGTCATGTTTCTGGGATTCTATATGTTAAGAGAACAAAAAATAGTAAATGGGCTTTGAGAAAAATGAAAGGAGAAGGAATGTACATATTCTCCTTGTCTCTCTGTGAGTTTGGATGTATACAATGTTTTGTACGGTTATTGTCCACTTTGGTTCATCTACGCAGGAATTCGGATATATAATCTTCTTGTCTGATTCCGGGAACCAAACTTGTATCCTCTATGTTGCCGTCTTCGGTATCAGTAACAGACCTCACGAGACCCAAACAAGATTTGGAACTGATAGACGTCAGTGACATTGAACGCCATACATTACTTAATTTATGGGGACTTTCTTGCAAAAAAGAGTCGAATCTAAAGGCATCTTAACCGTCACTGCTTATGAATCATCAGGAACACCCAGCTTCTGTTTCATTCCGTGGATTAGCGGTAATTCAAAGATAGTCTGGCTGCTGGGGACCCGTTTTTAATCAACCTTCGTTGTGTTTGCACGATTCTAAGCAGTGTACTAATGAGGGTGCTGTCTGGAATGTTTTGAGGCCTTTTCTGGAGCACGTTCCCAAAACCTTCTAGTCAGCGCCGCTCGGTAAATATAGAACAATATAGAACTATGAACCAAAACCCTAAAACTGCAACCAAAAAGTTGCCCAGTGGGTTTCAAGTGTGTCACGTTATCTCACTGGGAAGTCCTGAGTGGCGGGTCAACCGATCGTCACAACCAGGACAGTTACTGGGTCGTCGTTCCATAAGTCGGGCACGCCAATCACATCGCTCAAGTGTGAACACGTTCGCCTGTTCAGACGTGAAGATGCGTCCAACGTGCGTTGGTGGAGTAGTGGTTACACGCTCGCCTCGCGTATCAGATGTCCGGGGTTCAAATCCCGTCCCGGACATTGGATATGCACTGCTGATGAACTCTAATAAGAGCGACACTCAAGTCTAGTGCTTCTCTTTGGTGTGGACTCACCGGAATAATTGCGGCAGAACAAGAGGACGACCGTTCAAACGAGAGCGGTGTGACTATGACCAAAATATAGGAGTTTTCGAATATGACAGTGGTGTCCTCTGCGACAGTTATCAAGTACTCTGTGAAAATGTCTGTGCAGTCGGTACGACTCGCCCTACAGGATGGAAACCACGTGATTACCACCCTATCGTGTTAGAGAGAGACTGCAATGTACGGTTGCTAATCAATGTCCATGACGCCATTGTTGTCAGCTTCTATCTCGTTTGCTTGAATGAGTGTCTGAAATTATAGGCACCTCGGGCTAGGCTGACATAAAGTCACTTCCACGTCCACTTTTATTCTTTTCTCGACAAGAAAGCCATCAAATAAATCATGGTTGCACGGCAGCGAAGTAGCACTGTTGTCTTGCCGCCGCTTATAATGATGATGATAATATTATCAGGAAAGCCAAATTCCTGAGGATTATCCCAGAATACCCGAAAACTACTGAGACCCTCAAACATCCGACCAGAGAGCGCTCAATCAAGGTCACACAGTGTCCTTTAAAAAATAGCGCGAGACTGCCCTGGACCAAGCACAGACAGTGCGAGACAGCCTCCGATTAAGGTCAGACAGTGCCTCCTGAATATATTGCGCGAGACCACTGTACTTTTCGCCCCACTCGCTTCTTCGCAATAAAGCTGTTATGTTCCTTGTCGGCGAGTATTTTTCCCGGCCCTGGGCATTGGAGTGGGGACATGGGTCAGGTATTACAAATATTAATAATAATAATAATAATAATATAGCGCTTTTCTCCGCAGCTCAGTAAATTCCTGCCACGTAACTTGATGCTGATTGGCTTAGCAAAGACACTGGCTTTTCCAAAAGATAACCTTGAGAACCGAGGAGATGTTTTGTGGATCCCGTTTGTATACTTCACTTTGACCATTCTGACGGTCAAAATTCACATGGCGGTCATTTT
>NW_008751847.1:648151-648686 GCF_000715545.1 Opisthorchis viverrini
TTTGAATGCATAGCCAACAAGCCACCCGAAGGAAGCACGAGAGCTACCATATTGCCCAAGTCTGAACAGGAACCTAGGTGGGGTTTTTGATCCACAGAACTCCCGTAAGCTTTCTCTAGCGTTCTCAAAGGTGACTTGTTGAAGAATGACTTCCTTCACTTCTATTCATTTCCCATCTTCAGCTCACGCCAAATGGCGAGTGAGTTTGACAAATTTTCGTGCACTGTAATAAAAATAGCATTCTTTTACTCAATAATAGTTGAAGCCACAGAGGCATTCCTCAGTTGAATTGTCTCCAGAACAACGTTCATGAGTCTTGTCCACGGAACACCGTAGCGTTCGTTTGAAAATTGAATTCTGAAAATTCACCATCTTTGTCTAGCATCCACATTGGTCCTCTTGTTTCAGGAAGGTTTAGCTTTCTAAAGGTGAGGCGTTTATGCGCTCCTGTTGCGTTCAAAATTACGCATCCATTTAGTGACCATTTGGTGACAAAACAAAATGGACATTAGGATGTCTGTACCCATTTGTTTAG
>NW_008751847.1:648923-651890 GCF_000715545.1 Opisthorchis viverrini
GTGACTAACTTGACTACACAGCTCACAGTCAAGCCCTAGATCCCAAGACCGCGTTTTTTACCCTACACGTACAAACCACGATACACAAGGATGACTCATCCGATATCGACTGTCTACCGTCTGATACGATAGCAACAAGTCATGTGTTCATACCCCACACACACGCAAACGTCCTACAAATAGGATGCCAGCACAGCAACATGACACAACTCAACGGAGCTTCGCACGTCACCCAGCTCGGAGCGGAGCCGCTTGGGACTTACGGCGCTTCGAGCACAGATACTCAGGGAGTACGTTTGGCTGCTACAACAGCGAAGAAAACACGATACCTGCATCCGGACTCACAACAGGATTTACCAACCTGAATCTGCAATACGATAAGTCCCCTTGTTCGCATATACACCTATTGTAATAATTTTTACTCAACAAGCTGATTTTGTTAGTGCTCCCCGTTTTCTCGTTCGTATAACTAATTTTCGGGTTCTAGCAGAGCAGTAACAAATTATCAGAGCGCGAGCATATCGATCCGATTGAATAGTCAGTAACCATTGGAGGCACATTCACTGGAAGCTGACAGTGTACTCAGAATAGCTCAGCTAATAATAATATGAAGAAAAATAGAACTTCTAGAAGTACAGTTAGTCATCTCAAGCACGACTTCATGAATACTGGATCCTCCGTGGGCCTACAAATTCCTGCACCTCATTAGTGTGTTACGCACTTATAAAAATGGAGGTTTCTTTTGCGAACTCGTTGATGCCAGTTGGTTGTGTACATGAGAGAATAAGCCGGACCTTTGTTATAATAACTTGAACTTCATGTCAGGTGCATCTTCACGCAAAGAAGGGGAGAAATCAGAGCATTCCCTGATACTTGCTTGTCATTAGGTTGACACTCCACCGTTCTCTCAGTTCGGACACACCAGTTGCTACTCGGTTGATAGTATGGGTAGTTATGGCCCAGCGGATGAGTTCTCTGATGGTACCATAGGAACAATTTGAGTGAACTGAAAAAGCATAGCAACCCTGGACTCCTAGTATAACTTTTAAAAGATAAAGATGGGCACACCATAAAATTGATTGGATCTGTCGGCCGAAAGCTAGCCATGTCGGGTCGCATTCCTGTTACCCCAAGAGTGATAGGTGATGTGAAAAAAATCAATTAAATTCAACACGTGACTTTTATTTAGATACCGTTATTTAGGTACTGCCACGCGCCACATGATCGCGAGAATCGGCCTGGCCCGGTCAAACCTACCAGACACGTACGAAAACAAAACCGTCATATTTACAGCGATCGGTTCGGAGCATGTGATTTCAGAATTGTTTCTACGTCCCATTACGTAAATTGTCGTCGGAATTTACCGGTCAAGAATAGAAGTCGACAAAACAAGTGTTAAAAAACGTCTTTCTTTGTTGACAAACATCTTTGAGGTCAAAGTATTTGTCCCAGACGTATGGGACCGAGAAGAATGTCAAAGGCGGGATTACACTTTTGTTTGTATGTCACAGTCTGCGGTTTCACATGAAGAGTTGGACAAAGTTCTGTAGTAACCTCTGTTCATTTATCGAGATGGCTCAAGTGGTTAGAGCGCGAATTTACTGACCAGAAGGTTCCTGGTTCGAACCCGACCTCTGCCTCTCAACTTCCCCTGTCTAGGCTTGGGCAACCTGGCAGTATCCCAGCCCTCGTGCTTCCTTCGGGTGGCATGGCAGCTAGGCACCGAAAGGACGCTACAGCTGAACGATCATCTTTTTATTATTTATTTATCGAGCCAACGGTAGATCTCAGCACATCAGAAACGGAACATTGGTAACTGTACTTTAGTTCTGGCACTCGACTTTCTGATTTGAAAGTCGATCAAAAATGCAATTTTTCGACGCGTGTGTCACATAGCAGCAACAATAACATACTGGAGTTTGTATCGCGAATACCAGACGGCTTACCGATATCTTGGGCACCTCAAGTTGTCACGAGATCGCATTAAATTGATCTAGGAATAGCGAAATACACTCAGATGCAAACAAATTTGGTTTGGGATTAGTTCAAATGCGTCCCTGGATCAATTTCAAACTGACTCAAGCACTTTTAAAATTGTCTCTAGTAGTCTTGTCGCCTTCTGGAATTGAAACTGAGTTGTCCTCATGGATGGGAATTTCTCACGCGGGCGCAACACCATACGCCCCTTCACAGAATTCAAACCATCAGCTCATAAACTTACAGGTATCGTTCGTCTAGAAGTCAGTCCCCTCGAGCTGGTTAGTGTGCGTCTGCGCGTCAACTCGACCGTAGACTGATTCTCACCGTCACTGGGGTGGGATCAGAGCCTTATGGCAAACCTGACGAATGATTGAGAAAAGCGTGAGAGGAGGGTGAAGCACAAGTGGTAATGGAGTCGAACAGTCTCAAGTACCGAAGAGGAATCGACACAAAATCGGTCAAATATGCCGGATAGTCGGAGAATGGGCTGATAGCGGTGGCGAAGCCGAGGTGAACTTGTGCTTGAAGTCACAAGCCCGTTCGGCAATGAACAAGATCAGATCATTCTATCTGTTCGACTTGTCCGAGCGGAGCTATGTTGTTCTGTGTCTGGTTCGTGTGTTGAAAGGATGAATTTGTACAACATTCTATTTCACCATGATTTTCGAATACACTTATCTACTCATGCAACACTGGTTGGCAGCCCGTTGAGCTCAGCTTCAAGCGGGATTTGACAAGCATAACCATGAAAAACACAAGCGTGTGGCACGTCAAAAAAACCCGAAAGATCAACAATCCTAATGTTCACTTAAATTTAAGGAGTTACATAGGCAGCTAAAAAGATTTGAAACGCTACATTCTTTGTTTCATTCATAATAACTGTCCGAAAGTTAGTTAACGCAACCTCACTCGAGGATGATTTCTGCAGTTGCACAACAACAATGAAGTAGCGCGGCATGCAATTTGTGCTCGTCGTGTAGGCTAGCC
>NW_008751847.1:651990-684923 GCF_000715545.1 Opisthorchis viverrini
CAAAGGATGAACTAACATCTGGTTATCTTGACTAATGACTGACTGTTTTCCGAGCATCAATCACTGGTGTCAGCAATATCTTTCCAACCGATCAGACAAGCATATCACAATGATCAATTTTCGGGGGTAGTTTTCGGGATGGCACCCGATTCACAGGCTAGCATTCTCCAGCTCGGCCTACTACTTGGGTCCTATCGAAACGGTTTGTAGCTATCCGGTTACCCACACACTCGACTGCTGAGCTCAGAATCGCTCACTAGATCACGAGGCTTGTCTTTTTTTTCATAATCACAAACACGTCACATTAAGGTGACTCATCGGACATCGATCGCCTGTACCGTCTAGTGAGCGTAGCAACAACTCATGCGCTGACACACCCACGTACACGCAAACGGAACTACACATAGGGAAACCGAACACAGTCAGCACAGCGCGCGCGCAGGGAGCAGGAAGTCAACCACTCTTCACAAGTCCACGGCCAACTATGGAATACGTGTAGCAGCCATACTGAGGAGAAAACACGTTCCCGCCGACCGGACTTTCACCAAGGGACTCTCACATACGATAAGTTCCTCTTTTGACTTGCTCCCATTTTGCATTGTATTTATTGTTATACGTGTGGCATCTCATTGCCAACTATGCTAAAAACTTTTATTAGTGCATATACCTTCTGAATTTTATTATGGCTATCATCAACGGTGCACTAATAGGTTACGGTTACACGTGACACAGACGAATTGAATGAAGTCCCACTCGCTTAAAGGACCCGATGACACAATTCGGACGACCAACAGACCTGACCCAAGGCACCACCAGTGTTTCACGAATGTCGATAGGTGTTCCATCGGCAATTTCGTTGCATCTGATATGCCAGTGGCTATTAGAATACTCATATCATTCAACATAACCGACTGGTTGTTTTTATCGGAGCGGTGAACTGGTGGGCCTCCAGGAACTCTCGTATAGTTTAGTACCTCGGTTTGGTTGGCATAACTAGGTCTGCGTGCGATTTTTTTCAAACATTTCAAGCACTTTCAGCTTAGAAAACACAAGGAACTTTTATTTGGTCACCAGTCTATTGTGATATGCTTGAGTAGGTCAGAAGTTCCGCATAAATTACGGTCCAATTAGTGAAGTTTCCCAAAGTTTTTCCTGAGATATGTAGGCGAACAAAGGCACTACTGAACGATATGCTCGTGTTTTTTCAACAGCCCAGTCGATACGCCTGAACAACCTTATTTCACGTCTGTCTGACTGAAGTCGAGTACTCAGTAGATTATTCAGTAGTTTTGTGGGTTTGTGGTCTCCATATTTTTTGAATGAGTTTGATTAAGTCAGACTGATCAGTTAAGAACGGCTGCCATAATTTTCACTGGAGTTCTAGTGCCATGTGATCATAAAAGTACGTCAATACGGCTCAAAAAGTTGGCGGCGACTACCGTAAGCAAAATGAACAAAGTGTGAACTACAATCAGCAATTTACTTTGCTTTACTAGCTGAGCTTCACCTCATCTGGGAAAGATGTGGAGTTCGGTGGCATGCACAACACTACCAAATCAGATTGCATGGAACCATTGTAAGCTGTCACAAAATGTCCGGGGAGCAACAGTGCCTTCAAATTTTATCGTGAATATTACTCGAAAGCTGATAAAACAAATCAAAGGCGACGGGATGAATGAGCATCTCTATCCACAGCGGTAAGGGTAGATTTTTCCACAGCAGTCTTCTGATTCAAATTCGAATCATCATTGGATCTGTTTAAAAGCTTTGTAGGGCGATTCGTTTCTGCTCAAGGATCGAGTACAAGATGGGATCGGTCAACCTGCCCCAGCAACAAATACTTGAACCACAGTCTTTACGCACTCGATTTTTCCTCGTGGGCCCAACCAACCAATCAATTGCTCAGTTCAGCGAACAAGCCAACGACCAAATTTGGCGGTATTCTCGAAATTTGATAGGTTTCCCTGAAGTATTTTCCACAAATTGTGCGAATACTATCTAATCTACTAGAATACAAGTGAACTCAGGTTAAGTGTTCGTGCGGAGATTTAAACTGCCATCTGATCATGCGCTCTGAGGAGAGGCATCTCTTTATGACTTCTGCGGCCTTATCAAGCCAGGCGGTGTTCTTGAGGTGCACCGATGAGCCCGTAGTATATGCTCCAATCGCTCGCTATGATGGCCGGTTAGTGTGTGCTCCCTAGACGTTCAACTACAGTATTTTTTAGTTATAATCATGTTGTGGCGATTTGAAAAACTTTGGGATCAGTGACAAATGAACTAGCAAGCAGAGCTACCCATAAGGTTACCGAAAATTCTTTGACAACTCAGGACAGATTTCGTCCTTTTTGGGGATCATTAGATAGTTTTCGTTAGTCATATGTTCTTCTTTAACCTAAGTTAACAAAAATTCAGCCGAATCTCCCGTATCTGATGTCCTCCGGCTGAGCGATTTGAAGAACTGCGTATCATTTGGGTTCAGTTAGAATACCAGGTTGACGAAAACTTGGAGTCTGCACTCACCTAAACAGCAACAAAGAGACCGAAACCGATAGCGGGCTTTCAAATAATTGTTGAGGGTCTCGTGAGTAGTATGTGCCCCCTAGACAGCGTCTCGAAATATCTCGAATATCGCACCAACTGAAGGAAAATACAGCCTGGTGCGACACATCCATGCACGAGAGACTAGTCTGTCATTTATTCGAGTCTTCCGTTGAAACCAGACTGGTATGCAAATGAGTGTATTTCGCTAGTCTATGGAATAGTTTTGATCCTCTTGAGGTAATGTTTGCCAATGCTTAATTTTTTGGGGGGAGGGGACATCATCTTGGACGATAATCTACAGTTTCCAAGTCAAAAGTATGCAGTTGATGTGAGATCTGTCCAAAATAGAGTAGAAACATGACTGCCTTAGAAATAGGAATTTTTCACATTCCGGACTTTACCACGCGTTCAACATGAAGGCACATTTTACGTCACTCCTTCGGCCAATAAAACAAAATTTTGAAACTACGTAAATTTACACTGGGTACGCCAATCCGCCTCCGCTTTTACACACTAAGATATTCCTCCGGAAAATGTCTGTGTGTGGCTTGGTGACCTAAAAAACATTTTCCTACGTTCTCTCACTATTTGCCGTTTTTCTTCCTGTTCGTTGGTAATATGGCAGTTTAAATTTTATCCTTTCTTTGAACTGATCCACGGATATGCGGCTCTGTGAGTGTAACTTTCTGGTAAAGTTTGGTTAATACCAAGCTGATCAGTTTCCTAGACATAGCCTCTGCAGACAAACTGTGAGGCATCTTCAGGCTTTTGACTACTGATGTCTCAAAAGTGTCCGATGTGTCGGGTGACGTAACAAGGTGATCGGAAATCGCATATTTGATTATGCAACAGGTACTGCAGCCGCGCAAAACAATCTACACCATCAACTGGGGTGGCTGAGCCATGTGCACGATGGTCAACGAGATGAGTGTTGTTCTCATTCCTACTTTGGAATAGCGCGCATTGCGAGGTATGACTTCATGCGAGGGCGTGAAAGAGATAACGAAGAGCTTAGGTGTAGCTGGCGCGGTTCGATTTCCAAGATGGAGTTCCTGTGTACTCTGTTAATGCTCTAACGGAACCCGAAAACTAGTTATACGAACGAGAAAACGGGGAGCACTAACAAAATCAGCTTGTTGAGTAAAAATTGTTACAATAGGTGTATATGCGAACAAGGGGACTTATCGTATTGCAGATTCAGGTTGGTAAATCCTGTTGTGAGTCCGGATGCAGGTATCGTGTTTTCTTCGCTGTTGTAGCAGCCAAACGTACTCCCTGAGTATCTGTGCTCGAAGCGCCGTAAGTCCCAAGCGGCTCCGCTCCGAGCTGGGTGACGTGCGAAGCTCCGTTGAGTTGTGTCATGTTGCTGTGCTGGCATCCTATTTGTAGGACGTTTGCGTGTGTGTGGGGTATGAACACATGACTTGTTGCTATCGTATCAGACGGTAGACAGTCGATATCGGATGAGTCATCCTTGTGTATCGTGGTTTGTACGTGTAGGGAAAAAAGCGAGGTCTTGGGATCTAGGGCTTGACTGTGAGCTGTGTAGTCAAGTTAGTCACGGTTGTGTGGCTTGATTTGTGAGTGCAAGGGAAAAAGTTAGATCTCGTGATCTAGCGAGTGGCGGTGACCTGTACAGTCATGTATGTGGCAAAAGGGTAGCTGCAACTCCTTGGCTGGAGACAGTGTAGAACAAGTGCGTCTAGTTGATGTCACCGACTTCCGTCCTGTCAGTTTCTTTTCAGATTGTCTCACTGATTCTTTAGGAGTGTGGTCACCTCAGAGTGCCTGTGACTGGCTAACGCCGGTTCTTTCTCTCATCCCCTGTTTTCTCTTCTTCTCACTCTGAGGCTTTAAATAAATACGGACGGTAATGAAGCATCGCTGTCGACACTGATGTCGCTACCTATGATAAAGTTGATTAGTACCTCTTGAACAACGAATATGAGGACAGTAGTTTTGGTATTACTTGCGGGAGTTGATTTCAACCTCCTAGCCTGGAAGCACGTGGAAAGTTTCTACGTAAAGCCAGTAGAGTAATGCACAACTGAGGACATTCATCTGTTGTAAATGAATAGAGCTCAGTATTTGAAAAGATGATGGGAGCTGTGTACATGGTGGTCCAGTTTCCTGTGCTCGCATCTCACCTCGTGATTGCTTGCTGAACTGGATGTCTTGTGACATGCAGCACTGATGTGGCAAATGGCCCTGAATCATATGGTGAATTGGGGGGTTACAGATGTAGAAAAATCACCACCGGGCGACGTTTTTGGACGTGCTCTTGAGCAGATCTGGACATGGTGCAGTATAAATCCAAAATTCACTCAATGAAAGCCTGAGATACAATAAACTAAGTCCTCTTCTCATCGGTGTCTGAAGTTGGGCTCCAGCTATTTGTTGTTATCAGATGTACGTATGAGGGTTTTCAGAAGTTGGTCGTCGGGAAAGGGAGCACTAGGCATGTGGTTGTACGAATTTCTGTCTGCTTTTAGCTTGGGTTTACGTCGGAATTCTGCTGGAATACCTTTGATGGAAGCAGGTGTATCTCCGCTCCTAAAGATATAGCCGACCTTACAGATCAAACAACCCTGCAACCACGTACACACGGAAGCACAGATATTGTATCTGTGTTTGGTTGATAACTGAAAACGGATAAGAGCTCTGAAATGGGGCAAAATGGACTTTTTTGAAGCGCAGCTTCACGTTTGGCTCTCACAATAGACCAGCATGTTAGCAGCCGGAACTCATTTACTCTTAACTTCAGGGATCGAAATGAAGATTCCACAACTTATCAACGCGGAGTCACCTTGGGAGAGGGTTTTCGACTGTGCGAATGTTTTTTTTTCAATCGTATCTAGACCGTTTCGGTGGAACTTTCTTAATTCTGCAATACATTTAAAGAGAAATGCATTGAAAATGTCCTTATAATTGGGTTATCGCTGAATGAGAGTTTGCTCATTGACATGATTCCTTGTGTCACAGCGGCCGAACGCAATTTACGTGGGCAATTAGGTTTTGTATAGGTTTGAGCACATCCTAGTCTGTTGTTTGTTCAGCACCCTACAGACACAAATGTTAAGTACTAGAATCAACAAATAACTTTTCTTTTGGTCTGGAAACTACCCCTTACCTTCATCAGAACCGGTTACGAACTGGACATCAATGCATCTGGAACGAATAAAACGATCATGTCTATGGTTTCGTCCAATCAATATTTACGCAATATAAACTTATCGATCAAACATTCAGGACGAACTGAATAAAGAATGAATTAATGATTGACTGAATCATTGAATAAATGGAATGATCAATTAATTAATGAGTGAATGAATGAAAGAATGAATGAGTTGATAAATAGTTAGACAAACCCTCAGGCCGCAATCTCTAGTATAGTACACGTTGGGTTCATCGCCATATATGGCCGCAACGAAATCCTTATCTGGCACCAACCTGGTTTTGAGTGACGGACCGCTGAGAAACCCGTGGTTCAACTGATCTTGCATAAATAATCGGGCCCCTCGGACTGTAAAGTTAGGTCGTAGCTCAACAAATGTGCCGAGAATTTGGTGTTTTCCAGAACAGTAACGGTCGAAGACTATCTCGCCCTAACTGACTCGGCAAACCTGGAAGGTCAATTACTTCTTAAAACTACTCATATAGCTGATCACAAATATTAGCGAAATCAAGGCTGCTGTCTGTTGCACTTGTACACCCAAACTGCTCCAGGATGGCTACCTGTTCCGCAGCACGTGCGACTTTTCTCGCCGATGTTTTCCAATAAAGTAATCTCGGTGAGCCGATGGACTAGTTTGCTGGGTGCTGAGTTACTTCACATAAATCTATACAAACAAAACATAGAGATTGATGACAGCATTCCCCCTATTCTGATCCATGTGACCAATGTCACAAACTCTGAATTACCGGTGGCACGCTTACCATCATTCAAAACCCTAAAGTTCGTCTAAACAGACATGCCCCGCCTCGTGCATCTGCCTTCTGATCTTGTTATCCAACTAGCCCATTCGTTTCTGTGCCTCAATTGTGAGTCACGTTATTTTACAACTGTACCCAACCTCAAGCAGTTCCTGTCGCTATATGCGATATCCAATATCCGGCCGTTTGGATTCTAACGGCCGTGTTGTCTAGCCCCAATTTCGAGTTGGATCTGCATGCAAGACACGCGACGAGCTATTTCAGACTATCGATTGCGCGCGGACAGCGGATGCAGACAGTCAAGTGGGCGGATGGACCCGTTCCAGGACATTACACGGTGCCTGATAGGATAGCAGCACGACAACCCAACACCTACGCCCATACTTTCATGTTGGTTTCGTCCAACGTCGGGAGCGTGGCCGCAAGGTCGTACGAGCGATCAATGAACTTCTGCTGCCGTCACGCTTCTGATGCCAGTAGAGGCAAACCGGACTGATCCGCGAGAGTTGACAGTCAGCACAAGCACTCAAACTCACCAAAATACAGTACCTAAAATGTCCGACACACGTTTAAACATCGGGCAGACTTGTGCAGTTGCACTTTTAAAAGAATCAAGACAGCTCCCATTTGGCGATTGCAAGGATAGATGAAAATAAACGCAAATTCCCGGTCTATAATCGCGTATATTTGCTCACTATAAGGGGAGCTGCAACTGACTTACATATATTGGGAATATAGCTGAGGCAGAAAGCGAGTCCATGCTTCATGTTGTTTCTGAAAGGATAAAGTTTTTCTTCAGATGTCAAATTAAACATCAAGGTAAGCACAGATTACTGAACTAACTGTTATGAATTTCTGGGACAGTCTTTTCTCTGAGATAGACTACTAGTGGGGCCAAACTGGATTCACAATTGGTTGAGGATTTTTTGTATTGCTTGTAAAGGTACGGTATATGATTTAGCTTCTTCTCCACATTAGTGTTCCCTATAGCACTGTCAGAATGCACCGTTTTATTCGCTAACAACTTCCTCGGTTGGCTTCCAAAATCGCTGAGGGAAGCAAGCTGTTATTGGACGAATCACATGGAATGTATCACTGAATCACGTTTGTTACCTGTCAGCACAACCTACTATGATAGCACCCCATGCAAGAATAACGGATGTCACCTACCCAGATAGTCTGTGGTATAAACTAATGTCGACTCTAGTGGTCTAAAGACACGAGCGAAGAAGAGGTGTAAAACAATGCCAATAACTACGTTTGAAACGTCATTTAGAGCACCAGCGAAATAGTCAATGAAAACGTTCCACACGTTCAAACTGAATTCTTTCACCCCGTGTGAGCTTGTATTCTCGAATATCTGACTTTGTCGTTACTTTTTTCACCATTGTTTCGTTTTCAGTTGTTCTGCGGCCTGCCTTCTGCTGTCTACGAAAAAAGATGCATGTGTTAACACGCCCATTTCAATGCGCAATAGTCCATGAACCGAAACTCAGCAAATATAGTTGAGTGTCCGAACTAAATACGGTCAGTTCGACTTAGCATAAAAGACGGTCTTAAATGCAGAATCACAGAGCAGATCGATGGCAGTGCTACAACCTTGTTATCTTCATATTATGACCGACGAAGAAAGGGACCTTAGACGCAGACAGGACTGTGCGTAAAATGTCTTATAGCGAAAGTCACACTTTGGCCATCTGCCAAATGAGTAAATGCCAACCTAAGGGCAGCATTTTTTTTTATAATATACGCGTATCCGGAGAACGTTAGATCCCGTGCCGTTATATTCCATCAGTGGGGCCATGATCCTCAAAATATCGAATTTTCCGGAACAGCAAAGCACCCTTTCAAAATGATGTGGAAAATCCATTACAAGTTGAAAAATAAACCTGTTATTATTACTACCTCAATATATAACTCCCACCTTAAGGATGGAATTCCACAATGGCTTTTGCTAATGACCCACAATTACGCTTCGGTTACCCTTTTGGACCACCAGCGTCGCCAGATGCAGATCAAGAAAGGAGTCTACTGAAAAGAGGAAACTACTGAATTAACCAATCAAGTGGAACAAAATCAGTCTGCAAAGCAAGCAGGACGTGGCCCAAGCACTACGAAAGGAAAGGGTTGTCGAACTGAAGGCCCACAACAGACCAACCACATACAAGAGAATGAGATCACGGAGCAACTCAGATTCCAAAGTGTCCGATCAAATTACCAAAGGGTCACCTCGGGAAAGACCAGTCAATTTGGAGTTATTAGATACTCAACCCCACACTGACGACGTCAACTCGATTAGTGATGGAGCGAACAGACCAACAACCACGTCACTAGAAGTGCTGAGCATTATTTCGTAACAGTGGGGGGCTCAGTCATCCGTTTTGCGGTATCAGTATATCGATGTATTAAGTTTTCCGTCAACCGACCCAGTTAATCGGCTTGCTGAGTTGATCGATACCGACAACCACTAACCGATGATATCACTGACCGTATATTAAGTACTAGCTGTCTTGGGGTAAATGTGTCCTTTCCTCCGGTGAGGTGAGAGGCCTGTGCTGCAATAGCGGTCACTGCGGGGTCGGTCAGCATTGTGAGACAAATAGGTATCAAGTATTGGTGGTTGCGAGGAAGACCACTGGACTGGAGTTTCGCTCTAATTAAGGCTCACCAAAGGTGCGTATCACTAGCTGTGTCGGAGTTTGAACCCCGGACATGTGATTGTGCATTCTACAAAATCCTGCAACCAGTGACACCAGAAAGTATGTGAATCCTCAGATGAGGGGTGGTCAGATTAGCAGACACATAATTCCACTTTTATTGGTGATGGTATCACTTGGAGGTTATTACATTGGCCAGAAACAGGACCAACCGAACAAAAAACAGAACAAACCAGGGGAAGATAAAAGTGTACACATAACGCTATCGAAAATAGCTTGGATACCATGCTCATGAAAACACACGGGGCGTATGCTTATTTAAAAAAGCACCCTCTTGCCAAAGAATGCGAACACTACTCTAGTGAAGCGTTACTCGTCGTCTAAGGGACAGTACTGTGTTTTGTGTCCACCAATTCTTGAAGGAAAGCACAATCAGCTACATGAGAACTCCTTTGAGACTTGGGAAATCACAACTTCAATGGAAGGCCAAATAAAGCACTCGCCGAACAAGGCTGTTCCACTGTATACTGATTTGTATGCACCAACAATAAATAACCAGCAATCTATTTCAGGAAGGTTAGGTAAACAGTCGGTGGTTTAACAAACCCCTCTCAAACGATGACTACTCAATCGGTCCCGAACATCTTCCAGATGATTAAAAACCAACAGCTTAGACAGATTAGCTGAGTATGTCACCAGGGAATTTTCCGTGCACAAAGTTGTTTACGCCAGTATATCTTTGCTGACATTGGAAATTAACTGACAGTGCAAACATTATCAAATTATACCTTTGAAGTTAATCCTAAACAGCTGCCGACGTCATATTTTTTTAAGCATAAACGGAGAATATCCGTCGAATGTGCATCTATCTTGTCAAACAACTTGTTGACGGCACTCTTTGATTACGTAACTGGTTAGGTGGCTCCATGGGTATCGAATTCACTCATGGGAATGATGTGTGACTTGCTCTATGAAACGCCTTGCTAGTTCGTGAAAATTAAACGGCAATGCACTTGCGTGGCGACATTTTTCTTTCGGAAGCGCATTTTGACAGATTTCGAGAACTGATGCAAATTGCAATTTCGATGCAATAGGTTCGCTGTGAATCAATTTGGCCAAGTAATTCCTTCCCGTGATTGGGAGTCGTTTTGAAGAAAGTGCGCGAATTCCAAGAGAAGACAGCAGACCCAAAACTGAAGGAATGTGACACGAATATTGTGTTCACGATCCTTGGAAGAGCTTACAGGAACTAGTGTTCCATGTCTTTCGGAGCTATGTCGTATATTCTGAAAACCTTACTTCGAGAGGTTATGAAGGGAACAACCAGTGCGGACACATCTACCGTTATACTAGTTAGTAGTGTGCCTTCCGATATCTTATTACCGATGTTGGTACCTATCATTTTGGTCAAACCAGTACAATCACTTTGATAATAGACAATAACAAGACGAAGGTGGCTAAAAGACACATGAAAATGTTAAAACTCTCTGCATTATCGAATCACTCCCAATCAAAATGACATCTTGCAACACTATGCGAACGGGACATCGTCAGGAATGATCTGAGTAAAACGGAATTTAGTTCAATGAAACCAACCGATTGCTGGTAATATACCTGTACGAAAAGGACTTATGGAGCTCAGGATTTGTGTGCGATAGGTTGTAACAGCAAGAGCAACGATCTTTCAGCTGTAATGCCCTTTGGGTGCGTAGCTGCCAATGCCATCTAACCAGTACAGAAAGTTCACCTGTACATCTGGAATCAAGGTTGATCATAATAAATAATAATCGTTCAGCTGTAGCGCCCCTTCATTCCCTAACTGCCACCCGAAGGAAGCAAAAGGGTTGAGATACTGCCAGGTTTCCCAAGCCTAGACAGGGGAAGTCGAAAGGTACAGGTCGGGTTGGAACCACGACCTTCCGGTTAGTAAATTCGCGTACTAACCACTGAGCAATCAAGCTCCCGAATCAAGGTTGACTGGACAACGGACCTATAGCTTCGCTTCGGTGATTGGAATTTCCCGCTATTTTCGGAAGAATAATGTGACGTAAGATGAAGCGTAGCATCATTACATGCATGCTCGTGAACTATGGTCCCATCCAGGAGCCCAACTTTACATTAGGGATAGGAGCAGTTATGAAATCCGCCATTCCCGAACACTGATTCTCCTGAAGCTCATAGATGGCGTTACTTCAGCCCCAGTTGCTACAGCCTGCTGGTTCTTGGAATGTACATCGCCACAAAGCTTGTGTAGTGTCGGATTACACTGAAAACAGGAGTTACTCGTTACAAAATACGTGTACATTCTCCCTATAAAACGAGTTTATTATTAGGAAATCCGTTTCGATGACACGAGATCGGTCACTACCGTACGCCGATACATGCAGCAGAGTCGAATTAAATCCGATCAATTGCAAACAGGTTCAGTTCGATTATTTTCAAATTTGACCGTTAATTAGCCTCAATATCATGGCTAATAAGGTAAAGCTCAAATCCGTCGGTAAAATGAGTAAGAAGAATCCGATATCTGAAATGTATCACGCAAGGTTACTAGAATAGTTCACGGAGCTGCTTTTCGTCTGATAATCATCCAACGGAACCTACACTCAAGTGCCCAACCTAGACTGTGAAGTTAAGTTACTCCCGGAAAGATAGTCTAATTGACGAGCAAATCATTCACTCACTCAGTGGAGGTTGACCGATAATTCGCATGATCTAACCAAGTTATGGATTAGAACCGCAAACTGAAGCGCATGTGTCCAGGTGACAGGCATTCGAGTAGATGCTGAGCCTAGTCGCTTCCAACCTCGCTAGATCGATTTCGACAAAACAGCCAATTCAGTAGTCACAGAAAGTGGCTTAGGCGTAAGACACATCGTGAATCTGGTCCGATAACAGCGCGTCCCGCAGTTCTGTGGCATACATGAAAACCGGAAGAAGTTCTGCAAACTTGTAATTGTTGTGATGCTCTAGATGGTGCTGCAATTTAACGAGGTATTCAAAGACAGATCAACATCATCAAATCTGAGAGGTTCGGTCTGAACGTTACTCTACCCGGAAATGAGTCTTGGTCGTTGTGGGTCTAGCCTTTGTCCATCAGTGAGCGGCAGCAACAGTAATGGACACTTACGAAGTTGTCCCCATGCTGTTCACCTGGACTGACCACCGGTCGACCGGTGAGGAAATACAAATTAGAACTTAGCATCGGTCACCTTGACCAGTCATGAGTCTAGTCACTTAATCAATTCAGACGTTATTTGTCTACCTAGAAGGCAGTCAATCTTAAGGATGTCCTAGTATTTTGTAAATGCCCTGAGAACAAAACGTTCGCTCTTCAACTTGCATTCCATAGAAATGAAAATTTTCAATTTGTCGCTTAACTGCTGCAAACTATGTCATAAGTCTCCAGGAAGACAGTTTGCATGGGAATGAAACTCCACGACCACTTCAGTAGAACACGGTCAACTCTAATACACCATCGCATGCGATCGTAGCCGTACGGCAACTACAGTAATCCAACACAAAATAGGACTCTCGTATGAGGACTTACGAAAGAGCCAAATCCAAACATTCGGCCGCGGGCTTCATTCTGCCACTGACTGTCAGTCAACTGAAGAAGCAAGCTCACGAGTCCTATACTGCGTTCCGCATCACACTAGGGCACTAGTTAACTCGAAACAGAAAATCGATTGCGAATTGTAACGACTTTATTCTAACGGAATCGTCTCATAGTCGTAAGCATTCTCCGGCGTTCGAATACTCTGACGAAAGCCTTGTCGATCTGGAAAATGCGGACGACATCGTTCTCATCTTCGAACGGGAGAACTGACCAGTCATCCCGTCCTTTGGTATGCACTTAGCACCCAAAAAGTGTAAGATTATGCTCCTGGACATGCCACTTAGAAACCAGAGAAAGACACTCGAAGTTGTAGAGCGTTTTAGGTATCTCGGAAGTTGTATTAGTTCTGACTGAAGTTTGATAGATGTGATCAATGCACGAATTTGCAAGGCTCGGGTCGCCTTTACTAATTTGAGACACTGTGGCGCCAAAACGGTATATCCCTGAATCTCAAGGGTCGTATGTATCAGGCTACAGTGCGGGTCGTTTTACTGTATGGCCGTGAGACTTGGTCCGGTGGAACAACGGAAATGAGGCATCTTCAATTGTTCGACAATCGTTGTCTCAGAACCATAGCTCGTGTGGTTCAGTGTCGGGGAATGCGTGACGAGGCAATCAGAAAGTGAGTTTTCGGCTGTGCAGCAGATATCGATTGAGGGATGTGTTCAGCACCGGAAGCTGCGTTGGTTAGACCATTTATTGCGTATGCCGAATCATTGTTTGCTGAAGCGAGTGGCGTTTTCCGTGCTCAATTTAGAGTGGCAGAAGCAGAGAGGTGGCCAACCCTTGACCTGGCACAGGAGTATGAAGTAGATTACCAGACATTTGGATTCTTTCAGTACTACTTGCTTTCCGGGATGGGGACAGCGTGATCCCCACTGCGCTGGGTTGGAGACTGCCAGATATGGCTGCTGACCGATGTCCATGGTATTCTCGTTGTCAGTTTCTATCCAGATTGCCTGAATGAGTGTCCGGAGGCGTAGTAAGCTAGCTATGAGTCCCTTCCCCATCCACTTTTATATTTTTCTTCAAAATGAGGCTTTCAAACAAATCATATGTTAGAGACTGATGTCATGCTGTCGATGATGATCTATCCACGACCCCCTGCAACAACTCCCTCTCTAATACGGCCTTCTAGCTGTTTACATCAGTTGCAGGAAACAATTTGTGCGCCTCTAAATATAATCACTTCACCAATATAACATAATTGATTTGGATTTTTCGAGGCTGCATGAAAGAGACGCAGATTGAGGATGCAATTAACGGCATTCAAGCTGTTATATCGGAGATAATGTTTATCGAAGGTACCTCAGGATATCCAAATAGACGGCAAACAAGAATAGTTCCCGAAACCGAACTGGTAGGTTAACTGTGCCAAGTGGAATTAAATCTGGTGGATAAATTCAAACCGAAAAGTGAGGATGGTAAGCATACGCAATCAGAAGGGAACTATGAACGTGGCAAAATTAGCTGACATAACAAGGTTGCCGACAGACTGAACCTAACAACTGGACTTCAAAAGACATTGACTTAGAGAGGACGGATTTATTGACATGGGCGATCGTGCTCTGTGCTGAAACCTAGTACTGTGAAAGTTAATTACAAGACCTCACATAAGAAAAGTAGAAGAAAATGGCTGTACAAGAAAATGAAGTCATAAGGAGTTAATAAGAGCGATAAGGCTGTGAAAAAGGGACTTCGCATCACACATCTTGGTCTGATTCAATCCTTTCGGGACTTAAGAATAAGTCTGAGTCATAGGCATCCCCAAGAGTCAGCCTCATGAGTTTTTTGAATCGCATCTCCAGTTCGGAGGCCGTGCGAGATACTGAGTCCGGATATGGCTTCGGAATCCAACAACGGGCTAAATCGGTGAACATTGATGAGCTGTAACGACCCCGGGCCTTACTAAACTCCAGCAACTGTCTATCCTCCTCTGGATGCCAAAGAGTGGAATCTTGGTTGAGCTGAGTTGGCGGTGATGGCATGGAGGCCCATACTTCCGAATTATAGGCATAGGACGATGATGTCCTTGTGGCTGATGAGTTCGTAAACGCCTCTGTATTGAAGCAAGCAGCATCATCATCATGCAGAAACCAATGAGTTGGAGATGCCAGAGCAACAGGAGATTCAACAGGTGTAGTTGGCGGAGAGGATTCGGGAGATGCATCTTCCCTGTTGTACAGTGTGTCCGCGTCTTGGTTCACGACGGGTCGATTTGCTATGTCTTCTGAAGACGCAGTAGAAAGCAGAGGCATGAGCTCTGTCTTACATGCGCGAACAAATTCTATGGATACACGTCGCTTAGCTATGTCAGGTAAGGTAAATGACTGATTCAGGTCGTTTTGTTTTGTTCGCATCTGATTGTGGTGCTCAGCAAGCTGCGCCAGGATACTACGAGTTGGTAAGTAGCCGGCCTGTGCGCCTGAACGACCAGGGATCGGCTGGCCCGATTCTGAAGTTGTCCGGTTTTTGTTAGTCGTCGCAGGCATCAAAGGAGCCTTGGGTTTGAAGTCTGCAGGCCAGACGATTTCCACGTTGCGTAGGTGCAGATTGTACTCATCCATGTATACAATGCCGCGTTGAACCTGGAAAATAGGGTGAATGGCTGTCAGAAAGCTGAATACGAGTACAATAAGCAAAAACGCACCCGGTAATGGATACTTACGCGGAGTCCACAAGAAATGCAATGTCTTCGACCCAAACTATCCAGTTTACTCAGCTTTCCTGTCGTGGCTGTAACTGCTGCAGAACTGGGGTGACAAGGACACGGACAAGTTCGGTGGGCTGAAGTTGGACCGGAACCACCTAGCCGATGCCGCCTGGCAGCAGCAGCCGAAAGAACAGTCGAAACTTCCCATCCATCGATTAGCGAGGAGTTTCGTGGAATCGGTTTGGGGGGGAAAGATGCTTGCTCAGATTCTTGGTATCCGCTGGTAGGAAGCGTGTCCAAAGTGTCGGGGAATGCGTGACGAGGCAATCAGAAAGTGAGTTTTCGGCTGTGCAGCAGATATCGATTGAGGGATGTGTTCAGCACCGGAAGCTGCGTTGGTTAGACCATTTATTGCGTATGCCGAATCATTGTTTGCTGAAGCGAGTGGCGTTTTCCGTGCTCAATTTAGAGTGGCAGAAGCAGAGAGGTGGCCAACCCTTGACCTGGCACAGGAGTATGAAGTAGATTACCAGACATTTGGATTCTTTCAGTACTACTTGCTTTCCGGGATGGGGACAGCGTGATCCCCACTGCGCTGGGTTGGAGACTGCCAGATATGGCTGCTGACCGATGTCCATGGTATTCTCGTTGTCAGTTTCTATCCAGATTGCCTGAATGAGTGTCCGGAGGCGTAGTAAGCTAGCTATGAGTCCCTTCCCCATCCACTTTTATATTTTTCTTCAAAATGAGGCTTTCAAACAAATCATATGTTAGAGACTGATGTCATGCTGTCGATGATGATCTATCCACGACCCCCTGCAACAACTCCCTCTCTAATACGGCCTTCTAGCTGTTTACATCAGTTGCAGGAAACAATTTGTGCGCCTCTAAATATAATCACTTCACCAATATAACATAATTGATTTGGATTTTTCGAGGCTGCATGAAAGAGACGCAGATTGAGGATGCAATTAACGGCATTCAAGCTGTTATATCGGAGATAATGTTTATCGAAGGTACCTCAGGATATCCAAATAGACGGCAAACAAGAATAGTTCCCGAAACCGAACTGGTAGGTTAACTGTGCCAAGTGGAATTAAATCTGGTGGATAAATTCAAACCGAAAAGTGAGGATGGTAAGCATACGCAATCAGAAGGGAACTATGAACGTGGCAAAATTAGCTGACATAACAAGGTTGCCGACAGACTGAACCTAACAACTGGACTTCAAAAGACATTGACTTAGAGAGGACGGATTTATTGACATGGGCGATCGTGCTCTGTGCTGAAACCTAGTACTGTGAAAGTTAATTACAAGACCTCACATAAGAAAAGTAGAAGAAAATGGCTGTACAAGAAAATGAAGTCATAAGGAGTTAATAAGAGCGATAAGGCTGTGAAAAAGGGACTTCGCATCACACATCTTGGTCTGATTCAATCCTTTCGGGACTTAAGAATAAGTCTGAGTCATAGGCATCCCCAAGAGTCAGCCTCATGAGTTTTTTGAATCGCATCTCCAGTTCGGAGGCCGTGCGAGATACTGAGTCCGGATATGGCTTCGGAATCCAACAACGGGCTAAATCGGTGAACATTGATGAGCTGTAACGACCCCGGGCCTTACTAAACTCCAGCAACTGTCTATCCTCCTCTGGATGCCAAAGAGTGGAATCTTGGTTGAGCTGAGTTGGCGGTGATGGCATGGAGGCCCATACTTCCGAATTATAGGCATAGGACGATGATGTCCTTGTGGCTGATGAGTTCGTAAACGCCTCTGTATTGAAGCAAGCAGCATCATCATCATGCAGAAACCAATGAGTTGGAGATGCCAGAGCAACAGGAGATTCAACAGGTGTAGTTGGCGGAGAGGATTCGGGAGATGCATCTTCCCTGTTGTACAGTGTGTCCGCGTCTTGGTTCACGACGGGTCGATTTGCTATGTCTTCTGAAGACGCAGTAGAAAGCGGAGGCATGAGCTCTGTCTTACATGCGCGAACAAATTCTATGGATACACGTCGCTTAGCTATGTCAGGTAAGGTAAATGACTGATTCAGGTCGTTTTGTTTTGTTCGCATCTGATTGTGGTGCTCAGCAAGCTGCGCCAGGATACTACGAGTTGGTAAGTAGCCGGCCTGTGCGCCTGAACGACCAGGGATCGGCTGGCCCGATTCTGAAGTTGTCCGGTTTTTGTTAGTCGTCGCAGGCATCAAAGGAGCCTTGGGTTTGAAGTCTGCAGGCCAGACGATTTCCACGTTGCGTAGGTGCAGATTGTACTCATCCATGTATACAATGCCGCGTTGAACCTGGAAAATAGGGTGAATGGCTGTCAGAAAGCTGAATACGAGTACAATAAGCAAAAACGCACCCGGTAATGGATACTTACGCGGAGTCCACAAGAAATGCAATGTCTTCGACCCAAACTATCCAGTTTACTCAGCTTTCCTGTCGTGGCTGTAACTGCTGCAGAACTGGGGTGACAAGGACACGGACAAGTTCGGTGGGCTGAAGTTGGACCGGAACCACCTAGCCGATGCCGCCTGGCAGCAGCAGCCGAAAGAACAGTCGAAACTTCCCATCCATCGATTAGCGAGGAGTTTCGTGGAATCGGTTTGGGGGGGAAAGATGCTTGCTCAGATTCTTGGTATCCGCTGGTAGGAAGCGTGTCCAATGAATGTCTGGATAGGAGATCGATTTCTTCAAACCCCTGTGGAAATAGTAGAAAATCGAGGTGAGCGGGATCTATGGCACTAGATTCTAAGATAAATTAACATGAGGATAGGGTGGATGTACACGAATAAGACTGTTATTGCTATCGTCAAGAGCTTATTACGTTTGTAGCCTGTCGAGTGCTGACAACCTCAAATCGGACTTCGTACACTCGAATCTCCTGTCTGAGCATACACCTTATTCACAAGAATACGGAACGCAAGATGCGTTGCGTATCGCACACCTCTCTCAGTAAATCGACTTTACCTCATAAAACACAGTTATTTGTCTAGAAAGTACATGAGACTATGTGTGGAGTTTCCTATTTCTGGTTCTCTAGTGGATGTGAACAATGGGGACAACAAGCCTCAGGAATTAAGATCCCGTCCGTAAAAGCCATACAACCCACATGGTCCTGTTTCTTCTGCTGACTGGGCCGAACCTCGGAATGGACTAGGTATGTACCGACCCAGCCCCATAAGCGACCATGTGAGCCGTGCCGGTGTTGAACCAAAAGCGGGTGTCCATAACGTGAAAGTCATCGGTCGGCTGAAAACGTCCAATTTCCTCCACATACAGCAACCTCCCACATCTCAAAAGTGGAAAGTACCTGGGAGAAATGGATTTGGAGAGACGCAAAAGCTTTTCCTGGTAGCTGGCTGCTGTGCCACGGGAAAAATGCACATAGTGGCAAGGCTGTTGGTTGGTTTTCCAGCTGCTAAGTTGGTTAGTTCATGTTTTGCGGTTCGCCGTTTGGATCAAGAGAAATATCGCTTACTTGAGGGGGGTTCAATCAATTTCAGCGTATTCAGTTATTGAACACTCGCCAAAATCACCGAGGGACGATTTCAGCTACACGCCTAAGCAGCGTAACAGATGGAGAGTGTCCGTACTGATAAAAAATCAGGACTTCTCATCAATCTGGATGAGCTGACGCGGGCCATAATAAGAGAACGCTTTTGTCATATCAAAACTTGTTATAACTGTATTAGTTGTTTCATTTCAACGAGACCAGCAGCGTAAGATCGGAAGGAAAAACGGGATTAGGTAAAGTGAACAAAGAGGCGACTCACTTGTTCAAAACCAGAGTATGGTTTGTGGGCATTGTTAAGTAGACAAGCCAACCGCGATATGAGGACTGGACGATTTCTCCAAGCACTCTCCAGGAATGACCAAGTCTTTGAAAGCGGTGCACGAACCGACTTTGTACGTACCCCTTTGCCTCGTAAAAGTCGAAAACGGGCTTTGGCGGATTCCCAACGAAACCTATCTGTGGGGCGCATAGACCGATGAGTCTTCTGCGATCCTTTGGTGCTGCCACCAGCTTCAGTAGATGTACTCGAAGTCTGTCCATCTTCATGACAGACACCATCAGCCAAGTTGCGCAAACGACGCCAAAATCGCTTGCCTCGTGGTACCAGCTCGTGCAGCACACGTTGCACACGGTCTATTCGAGCTAAGTTTCTGAATGTCGTCAGTAATCCCAAATCTTTAGCCTGTTCCACGACCAGTAGAGAGAGAAAATCCTCCCATAGCGCACGATGCTCACGTAACTGTTGCAAAACAGAAGCAATTGTGTGCAAAATGGCTTTGTGGCGTTGAGCAGCTGAAAAGCTAGAAGAATCATGCCCGTAAACAATACGATTCAACTCCCTCAGTGTGAGAACCAGGTTGCCGTATTCAGAGGGGGATAAATAAGCACGACATCGATCCAAAAGTGATCGAGCCCGATGAACGTCAAACTCATCCAAGGTGGACTGACGTTGGGGTAACACAGAAGAGGGCAGTGTGAACAAATCGGCTGTTGTAGCCTCACCACGGGCTTTACATCGATTTATAAATCGAGCCGGCGTTAGAAAACAAGATCCTGAGAAAACCGAAATGGGTTGCTGACTGGTGGGACAATCAGGTGCTGTCATCTGTAAATTCCCGCCATCGTTCGCGCACGGGAGAGCCTTTGAAATGGGCTGAAATTTGTTGCAGCCCAAAATCAAATCACCGTATGTGTGAACAACTTTGTCCAAACCAAAATGAAACTGATCGGCCAAAAAGTTCACTGTTTTTTGACATCGGCTCAAGTTAGAATCGAGAGAAGGCTCTCGGAAAGAATGTGTATCGATAGGCATTGGAGATGGCTGTACATCTCTGGATGCGAGAGAAGCAGCATCTGCAGCAGGTCGTTTGCTCGCATCAGAAGGACGTGGAAGGAGAGGACGACGTTGCGCCGCGGAACTTGTAGGTAACCGCGGTAGAGGAAGCTTTCCAGCGACGGGCGATGCAGAAGCTAAGAATCGAAGCGTCCCCGCAGTCAGCTCGGTTGGATTGCGACGTTTTGAACACCGATCCTCCTGCAGAGCCCACTTGCGTAATTGAGCAAGTACGGACTCAATATGATCCACAATGCTGGGCTTCGGTGTGTCATGTGACATCACTCTGTAATTGCTGGGTTGGTGAGGAATGGCGGTCGACTTGGTCCCACGACATAGTTTAGTTGAATCTGAAGTTGCATCGAACTCAACCAAAGCGGGTTCTAGTTCGGTATTTACCACAACTTGCCTGCAAATGGAGCAGATAGGTAAACAGAATGATAAGGATAAACACGGAGATGTCAGAAAAATTAGTAATCTCCTGTGAACATGCAATTCAAAGGCGACTTGCAGTTGTTAATGTACTTGATGATCAAGCCTCAGAGCAGCCACGATTAGGCTGGAGATTTGTTGCTAAAATGCTACCATAGTCTCAGTGCTTATCACATCGGATCATCATATAATACGCAGGCAGCTAGAGCTGTTACGCACTACATTCCATTAGACGGTCCACAATAGAGAGCACCTACATGGTGTATCTCACAGGCCCCGAATCGGGCTCGACCCCTTGCGTTGGTGCTAAATGTTCAGCCGCGGAGGTTTGTCCAATCATGTATTTAGCTCAAAGGGTCTGGTGGCTGATCGGATGGCAGTTGATCTGTTCGCCAGTAAACACACCCGAGCTACCTATATTTCGACAAATTGACAGCTCGAAGAGTCGTTCAGGGCATCTGTACGCAACTACGAGTGTCCACGATTGAATTTCAGGCCTAGCCTATCGATTTGTCGTGTCCGGGCCTGGAGCACCCATAGGTATTACCAGACTTCTCAAGGGCTGCAAGCCAGAAGAGAAGTACAACTCATTATCTTTTTCAATGGTGCGTGAGGCGGTGCTAAAGGGGGCACAACAGGACTCAACATCCAATAGTGTGGTATCAAATGCAGCAGATCAGGTCAACCAAGGTGAGCATGGTCAGGGGACTCTGAACGGAACTCAGCTTACAGGAGGCATCCGACAGTAAGGCAGGGACATTACACCGTTCGCCATGGATGGAGTTGAACGTGTCCACTTAGTTTCTTGGGCGGCCATCCATTTGAATGATGTGTTTTGTTCAGTAGCTGCCCAAAAATGCTCCGCGGACGGGTAGTCCTGGATCCTGTAGCTCAAAATGCTGGCAAAGGGCGACGTGGCCGATGCCATCTGGTGGATCCCAGAATGAACGAAATCCTCACATGGGTGAGCTTTTCGGAACCCGATCACGTTCGCATTACAAACGGCAATAATCTACTTAAATTCAAGACTACGCGACAAAAACGATTTGTGTTCAGGGGAAACCCATCATCATGAATGGGCTGTCAAGATTTGCCATTCTCAAATAACGCAAAATGTTGGCAATCTATTCGTTTTGGTAAATTATTCAATAAATTGAGCCTATGAGCTTCATGGACAATCGAGCGATGGGATTGATAACAATAAGTACACTGCCCAAACGAAAACAAACTGGCAAAAAAAGCGTCCCAGCCGCATTCGCATTCAAATAGGTGGTGGTAGGATACAAGGCGTGATGGAATGAATTAAGTCGGTTCTGTGGGATATTCTGTCGATAACCAATAAAAGCAGGTAATTTTTAAGGCGATAATGACCACACTCTTGAAAAGAACGACAAATCGCCTTCATGTGCACGACCCGTTTGGCGGACGCTTTATGTTGGATGACTGTGTACGACAGATGGTGTTGAAAACACGCAAGATAGTTTACTGAGACTCCGATCAAGTAATAAGGGGAATTGGGCCTATTAAACATACTAGAGGCATGGAATTATGATGAAATACATGTACATAAATACTTACCCATCTGGTGTGAAGTCTACAGGTATGGCTGGTAAAAATGTGGGTCCCAGTAGACCCAAATCCCGCGGCACTGAATCACCAGTCTCCTCTGGTTTGATAGCAATCGGGCCAGGTATGGGTAATGGAGAAACAGACGACCAATCTGGTTTAACGCTGATATGTTCATGGGACCACCACAAACATTGTGCTTGTTGGGAGAAATCCGTGAGCAAGTCATGGACCATTTTCGAGAATTCGCCTCGACACGAGCCCTCGGTGTTGACATTCAACAGAAATGTCTCATACCCACTATGAGGAGGTAGGGCATCACGTCGGAACAAATCCTGAAACGGCATTTCTGACAGGCAGCCCAGTCTGAGTGAGATACGATGCGGAATAGAACAAGCAGCCACTTCATCAGCCAATTTGTGCAGTGTTCGTTTATTCAAAGGAGAAGTTGACGAAATACCAGAAAACAGCTGAACAAGGTGTCTAGTAGCCAAAGGCAAGTTTGCTAATGACATCAGCTTTTCCTGGGACGAGTGATTGGATAGCAAGCTCCATCGACGTGTGCGCAATTGCAAGAGGTTTCGGTGAGGTAACAAATGTTTCTGAATCAGACGGTACGTAAGGTATCGACTGTGATTGAATTGTGGCTCATCCGATTCCGGTTCCGGTGGAATATATGTTCCAGAGAAATCGGCTAATCCCAGAAGAATAAGGGCATCTTCCGACGAGTGGAAAAAGATCCGACGACGACACTGCGGTCCGCTTAGTGGATCGGGTTTAGATGGTAGGGAACTGGGCATTAGATAAGGGTACGACCAAATGCGGTTGTTGACCATCAATCGTAGCAAGCAGTGTGGCAGTGGTATAGACGGCGCAACGGGAACCCGTGAGTTCTTTGTAGACGGCGAAGAAACATCACTCCCCGGTCGATGTGGATTGCGAGGTAATAGTGGGAGAAAAGACAGACCAGCGTAGTCGGTGATTAGCTGCACAGCCTCGTCCAAAGTCGGACAGGATCGGTAGAAGCTTGTCGGTTGGTGCCTGCTTCCCATTGATTGCGACCTTTGTTGTGCCATGAGATCGAACGCGTCGCGCCTGGAGGCCAGTTCTTTTAAAGCGCTCGCACAAACTCGTGTGACCGACGAGTGCAGATGGACAAAATCGTAGGTGCACAAGAAGTTGGTCGTGAGCAGTTGGATGTGCATACCCAGTTGCCTTTGTAGCTGCTGCATTTGAACCTCGGTCAGACTGTGAGTGGAAAAGGCGTAAAGTTGTCATTCTTACTCCCCGTGGATCGTTGTAAATAGGTGCGTAGTCCTCCTACCACTAAGCTACGGTACAGTTCATTAATTTCGGTCATCATATGTTACGCTAAAGGGAACGAATGAACACACAAACTGTACGAAAAGCGACGGAAACCAAACTATTTTTTCCTGGTTATGGATTACAATCTTGGAAAACGCATGCAGCTGTCCCTACGAAGGAAGTGCTGCCTTCCGTCCGGACGGAGGTAATAAAACGCACATATTATATGGTAGAAACAGTTGTTTCGGGCTACTTATCCATTAAGAGTAGTGTAGATTTGTTTTAATTTCCACCAGCCCCATGAAAGTGTGTTGTAGTCAACAGTGTAGTCTGAACTTTGGATTCGCATTGATTCGGAAAGGTGGTGCGTTCATTAGCTATATGTTTTACACCATAAAGGGTACGCTTATGAAAAAAATGTTGACAATGTCCTGGATATGAATTCGAAAGATGGATTATAAACCTCTTATGCGGACCAAATGACTGAATGTCGACTCCTTCAACCGCTGCACAGTATACGACACAAGTTGAATTAATTTTATAAAGCACATTGATGAAATATCTCCGAGTGAATCATACGCCCGGAAATTCCGTTTAGTATATGCCTACGGCAGGTTTCTCGCACGCCCAGTGCGACCATGTGGTTGAATAACCCACGTTTTACCCAAACAACAGGCTGAGTTACAAGGTATTAGCAGGTCCTGACTTCGAGCTGGAGACTGTATCGATAGTCAGACAAGGATACATGACCATATTCCTCCCCCGCATTGAATGTCATGTAGGACTAATCTAACTTGACAGGAAACGGCACATTCAATATTTAATGCATTAAGCTGGGGAATTTATCAATGACGTCGAGAAAAGGTTCAAACTACTAATAACGAACTAGTAGAAAAAGGCCTACCGTCGGAATCTAACCGGGGGGCGAACCTCCCCCATGGTAACAGTTAATGTTGGGCAAAAATCTAGTTGAACAAAAACCACAGCCAGAAAAGTGATATTCAAAGGCTCACGTTTAGGTGAATTATTTAACCTCACACAGCTTTCATCGGCTGAAACAAAATAATTACTATCAGATAGAAAGCCGAAAAATGGTTCAGCTGTAACACGCTTTCGATGCTTGGTTGCATTGCTACCCGAAAGGAGGACTGGATATTACCAGGTTGCCCACGCCTAGACAGGAGTACTCGAGATGTGGAGGGGGGTTGGGTTCGAACCACGGATCTTCAAGTCAGTGGGTCTGCGCTCTTACCTAAACAGGGTCAGGTTGATCATACAGAGGCAAGGGCAGTCGGCATATTCAGGCCAGGCACAGTCGATACGAGACTATCAGACAGAGGAAACTGAAGGCCACAAAGACGATGCGTGTGGGTTTTTGGGATTGGACCGACTGAGCCAGAATTGATCTAATGAACAACCATTACAGCGGTCATCAATTTCTGAAACGTCACGAGAACTGCCATTGGAAATCGATCAGTGAAATAATAGTCTAAAAGTTAGATGTGCTATCTTTTTTTTAAAAAAAATACGAAGAGCGACTTCTTCGACGTATCGAACAGGTACTTCGGGAAGAGAGAAGAAACTCACGTCCTGACAGGTTGTATCTGTTCCAATGCCAAAGCCATCTGTTCCTTGATTGTACTTTGCATGCTAGGCATGGCAACATTATCGTTAGCTGAGGTGCAACCTTGTTGTTCTTCTGTTTCAGAGTCAATAGGTTCTCGTTTTGCAACACGGTTTGCTTGGAGCAGGCGATGACAATGGGACGTAATTGCATACACGGCGGAGGCCGTATCGAACAGGTACTTCGGGAAGAGAGAAGAAACTCACGTCCTGACAGGTTGTATCTGTTCCAATGCCAAAGCCATCTGTTCCTTGATTGTACTTTGCATGCTAGGCATGGCAACATTATCGTTAGCTGAGGTGCAACCTTGTTGTTCTTCTGTTTCAGAGTCAATAGGTTCTCGTTTTGCAACACGGTTTGCTTGGAGCAGGCGATGACAATGGGACGTAATTGCATACACGGCGGAGGCGGGTGGTTTGCCGGATGCTGCACCCTGACCATCGTCATCCTCATCACTGAACAGAGCCTGCATATCTCGATGAAGTGTCTGTAGGAGAGTGAGACAATTAGAAAGTCAAACATAACCATACGAACGACAGGTAACAAGTCACAAAAAGGAAGCGCCAAGCCAATGTGGGTGGGTGGAAATTTTAACTTACTTTTGCTTCTTGCTTGGATACGCGGACAGCCCGATCGTCACGAAGCTCATCAAAGAAGTCTTCTCGATTCACTTGATCCAGTTCGGCCATCACATCGAATTCAGGATCGTCTGGGTCATCGTCCTCATCGTCTGCCTCGTCCTGATTGTCGTTTTCTTTCGTGTGATTCCGATCGAGTGTACTCGGAGAATGTGGTGTAGCTACAGTCGGCCAATGCGTGAGACCGTCCGTTCGCTCCTGCTCTCGGTGTCCAGTTCGACGCTGCCCGAGAGGCACACTGTTTGGAGAAATACGAGCCTCAAAACAAGGAGAGAAGTATTACATGAAATATAAATTCATCGATTCAGTATTTTCCTGTTGGCTGTTTTGAGATGTTGAATGAGGTTAGTGCTATCAATTTTCCGAAGCACAAAGGAAAGCGCAGGCATGCTGATATGTGTCATTCGTGATTATGGTGTCCTCGCAGGTCAATTGTTAAGCTCGACAAGCAAATCAATGACCACTAAGCTGGAAACTACCGGTGTTTCGAAGCCTGTTGGACTAACTATCTGGACGGTCTGTGATATTTGAATCGTGATTTGTAGGTTGAAGCCTGAGTTGAGACAGCTCACTGGTTAAGGCACAACATTTATTTGTAAAAGGTTCACGGAAAAAGGGTTGTGATATGACAATGCAAACAGACAACGGCTACTGTATGATTTTATCAACCAAACGAAATGTCACGAATAGATGTAGACATCTCGAAACACCTAAACGTTGCAGCACCCGAAATTACAGAAGATTCCGTGAAAAATTGGTGTCCGATGATAACTTTGAAGCGACTATTTGACTCAGTTTTAAACGGGCGGTTAGATAGTGAAACCGATTTACAGCCCATCGTCATCTGGTTGTCTGAAAACCGTTCAGTCAAAGTTGGAACTTCGATGCATCCCGTTTGCGACTCGTTATTCCACTTTGTTTGGTTATGTCTATATCTTGCGAATGTCCAAACAACCATACAGAAAGGTTTTTCACAAACTGTCGTTCATTCTTATTTCCGAAGCAGAAAACGCGGTTGCAAATCTACTGAGTATTCAAAACCCAACTGGTAGTTAGTATTGGCAAGAAGTTCAAAAGTACTAAACCAAAAATGATAACAGTAAGTGACTGGCGGGAAGGCAACAGTAATACAACCCACTGATGGATACCTTTGGCTTCCTAGAAACCGTATGCAGTGCCATTGTCCATTACGATGAATCAACCAACAGCTCCGACAGGACGACCTTGGTCTGTCACGAAGAGATTGGACATTACCGTTGTGTGACGGCGTGTGCCTCTCATACTAGATTGGTCAATGGTTAGCGGTCTGACCAGCACAGTCTCCTGGGCATCCAAGTCGCGGGTTGTAACAAGTGTGGCGACTTGTCCTATAAAAATGATAACCCGCTTTTATTTCCCGCTGAACACCGCTGCCTTGCGGTCAGACTTTTTAGCCAAGGGATTTGGTTGAGGACCCCGTCTAGGATTGGACACACTGACAGTATCCCAGACCATGTATACCGACGTTATGCTGCCGATGATGATGGACATCTTTGATCCAACCAGCGTCAGTTGGTCTATCCTCCAACTAGCTGGTTGCATAGCGCTGCAAATTCAACTGCGGGATTGAATGAACCGAGTGCTCAGGAGCTGGTGAGCCAGTCAGGGCCTCAACTAACTTCCTCACCACGTTTTGGTGAGCGGCAGTGAACATAAGTAAATTAGAAAGGTGAAATTCGCCTACAGAAACACTTTGGAAAACATATCCCAAAAAACCATATCTGGTCTAATCGGATTTGACGCAAGCTGTCCCAAGTAAACAAAATTCGACACATTATCACCCTTGAAACTAGTAGGTCAGATCTATTGCCGGTTTCGTCCTTTTTTGGGCCTCATCAGGTAGGCGTAGTCCCCAAGTTTCCATCAACCGTATTTCCTACATGAGTGTTACACTCATGTGCAAATTAACTTGGTGGTAACTCAACTAACTGCCAAGTGAATCTTTCGTTCATAATAAGCTTGAAGCGAATGTGATGCACAGCTGATAGTCAGTAAAGTATCCGATTAGCAATAAGACAATTAGCAGATGATAGTAGGTCAGTTGTTCAGCACCAGGTTGTGTGTGAGTGATTAATTTTGGCATATCGGGCAGGTGCACAAGGATTTGTGTAGGTCTCCTAACTGACCACCACGGCCATTGAAACAGACGTTCTCTCCTGATCAGTCTGACAGGATTGGTTTCACACATTGGAGCAGAATTTTCAGCTACTCCGAACACCCTTGTCTCACTTGCCGAACTGGTGCATAAATCTCAAGTGGAGCTACTACCTTACTTTTCACGCCACTGAGTAACCAATACGCTCCTTGTTTGAGAGAGAGAGCGAACTGACGAAATCTAGCAGTTCACCAACAGAACAAAAATCTTAAACTTAAAGTTGGGGCCACGTCAAGTACTGACATTCACTGTTGAGGATGAGACAAAAAACATGCGTAAAGGGCCGCCATTCAGAGAACAGAAGAGTGTGATGCAAATGACCGTAAAATTGGATAAAAGCTAGTCTTGGCATGAGACTGAACCGGCTAGTTTACTTCCGTCTAAATAATGAAGTAACTGGTTTGAAATATAATCATCACATACTCGTTCAGCTGTGACACCCTTTCTGTGCACCATTGCCACACTACTCAGAGGAAAGACGATGGATTATATACTGCCAGGTTACCCAAACCTGGACATTCCGGTCAGTAAGTCCGATACTTAACCATCAGCTATCGCGAAGTCCCTCATACAAATACCCAGATTTGAGTAACAACCTGTGGTCGTATGAAAACATCTTGGTCAGGCATGAGTGAGTTAACTCAATTTCGACAGAACTTACCCTCTTCTGAGGTGAATTTTGTGCACTCGTATCAGATGCGAACAAAGATCGCAAGAACTCGGTGTAAACATCATCTTCACGATCATCTGCGTCTCCCTGTGCATCTTCTGACTGTGGATTGGATGCAGCAGCTAGATCATCCTGTTCGGCATCTGATGCGAGGGTATCCGTAACTGTACCCGTTCCGTTTCGTTTTTCGTTCAGCCCCAGACTCACATTGTGGATAGTAGATGTGGCGGGGGATCTGTCAACCGGTGTTGTGGGTAGATGGCTTGAACGTAGCCGATTGGTGTATGTAGAATTGTCGAGCTCCTCTGCCGTAGGCTTATCGTTAGATAACCATTGATTGATGTCCACCAGTGACGCGGAGTGTGCCGAAGTGGAAGAGTCGCTGTTTGTGTCTCTCGACTCGTTTGAGTCCTCATCATGAGGCACACTGGTTGTAGACTCCTCAAGACGGTTGCGCGATGCTTTCACAGAATTATCTGGTCCGACAATTTGGTCCAACATGTTATCACGCTCCAAGATGTACAGATCAAAAGGACCGGGTTGATAGTCCTCATCACGTGTATGACAAGTTTTCTCGGTTGCATTGCCCCGTGCGTCGGAAGTGTCTTCTTCATCGGAAAACTCCATATCCAGAATGGTGGACGGCTGTTTACAATGTGTGGACGGATCCACCGGGAGAAATTCTCGCAAAGAATGCTGTATAGTACGAGCCAACGACCTAATGAAAAAAAAACAGAGTTTGAAAGCTACATGTGTACTTGAATCCACAGTAACTTCATCGTTCTAGGGGCGGCAGTAATATTTCATAAAGTGTCAACACATGGCCGAGACTGAATCTAATACCGGCGCTAAAATATCTGTAAGGTTCGTTTCGAAATCGAAAATTACATATTTCTGAGCAAGCCTCACACGCAGCACGTCATCGATTTGTAACTTGATGGGTTTTGCAAGTTATTTCGGTAGTTGGGGAGACATTCATTGAGATAGAGAACCAATGAAATCTCAAATGGTGCCGAAACGTTTGTCAAGCTTAGCGAACAAATACGTAGCACGAAACCCAAGGCGTCATACAAACCGACTCATCTGCAGATTTCTTGTCGAGAACACCATATCTTCGTTGCTTGTGGTCCAGATGATGAATGCGATGGCCCGACTGAGTTACAGTAGGCCAACAGAGTTAACTCCGCGAAACTATTTACAAGCTGCATACGCATATAGTTCTATATCGTAATTTTTCACCGATTACCGCATCCTGTACTTATTGAAAATGAACGACCTTATATTCGTAATGGATTGTTTCACAGTGTTCCTCACTTATATCGACTACCCTCTTAATGAAATCATTCTGTGAAAGTTGGCAGGCATGATGGAAAGTTTGTGGAGTGGAAAGAGCGACCCCCTAATCTTTAGAATGACGCTTTTGAATGCGTCTCACCACCCGCCATTCCTGACAAAGGTCCTTACTGCATCATCTGATCGATTCATCGGATTCACTTCATCCAGCAATCGTATCCTTAAAGGATGCGTAAAATAGCATTTCGTGAAGCAGCAGGATGAAAAGCAACGCCGAAGTCCCACTCAACTCATGGCCTTTGGACGCAGGCCATCCGAGGTCACCTTTCGGACTGTGTGCAGCTAACCGACTCAAAAACAAAACACCGGTCACGATGGATCCGAGGTGATGGGTACATACTCGAGTAAGCATTCGGAGTCAAGGACCAAACAGCTGTCTCGGATGACGGGATATAGTTATAACATTAGTTCATGTGTCAATCCCCTCTGCGAATGATCCAAAATCGCGCAAAAATTTAAACTTCAACAGAAGTACCGCTCCTTTCCAAAGGCAGTCAATGTAGCAACGCGTGTCACCCCCACAACGACCACCACCATTGTACCTTTGATTTCACAGTTGCCGTTTGCAGTTGGTTACAGGTGTCAGCTATTCTAACGACAGTGTAACTCCACACCACATAGGGATAGTTGGGTGGTAGAGTAGCAACAAAGCAAACACATACCAAAAACATGTGCGCCAGTTCTCGTTAAAGGGTAACTCAGCACTGTAAAACATCTCGTTTAGCTTGGGTACCGAGGCCGCGTTCAATACACACACACACACACGATAAACTATCACTAATTCACTACGCGGGGTTAACGGGGCGGTACATCAACTCCAGGGTTAAATTACCTACCTCTTTCTGTCTCTATCTGCCGCCATCTGGCGGCAATTGTAAAGCCAAATTTATGAATCAGTTAGTGATAACCGTTCCGCGAAGTGGTTATAATCAGTTGGCGCCAAGAGAGGCCGGTATGGCGAACGAAAAAAATTCGGAAAATATTTCACTGTCGATTGTATAGAGTTGTCTCAAGCAATAAGGATGAGCTAACAATAGCCAGAATTGGTCAGGATTTATTGCATTCCTAAAGCACGTTTCCAACTATTGTCTTATTAAGATGAACCTTCAATGCGATAGCCTGGATGAATTATTTGTTCTCTGGGTATTTATAAACAGACAAATATAAGTAGGATCATCAGCCTCTGTTTCCAAAGATCAACCTATTTAGAGCGATCAGTTTTGCACATAATTCCGGTATAACTCCATGTGTGCACGTGACTTCAGTCCCATCCGATTAGCTCAGACATGGTAAAACAAGATCCAACTACTTTTGCGACAAGCTTTTCCACTACACTAATTCATAGAAAACTGGCAGAGAATTGTTCCCATCCCAACAACTCTCCATTTAACCGATTCCCTTTCAGAACCATCTGGTTGACTGTAGTATTAAAAGTTCCTTTCAACCTCAGAGTGGCAAACTCTCAGTGCACCAACCCTGTAAAATGGCAGAGAATTGATCCCAACAACTCTCCATTTAACCGATTCCCTTTCAGAACCATCTGGTTGACTGTAGTATTAAAAGTTCCTTTCAACCTCACCTCAGCAAACTCTCAGTGCACCAACCCTGTAAAATGGGATTACGTCGGGAATACCTACTTTATATATATATATATATATATATATATGTATATAATATCTGAAATCACCCAAATCTTACCGTGTGACAACTCTAGGCTCAAGCAGTTGGTCAGCGAACAGCGCATTGGACTGAGAGTTGCTCGATCCTCGAAGAATTCCTAGGTTCTTGACGCGACGTTTCGTACGTGCCGACAATTCACCCGTTTCTGGTTCATTCAGATTGATGTAGCGTCGAAACACAGAAACTACGTCTTCGTTTGTGAGTACGGCTCGTAGAAGTTTCTTCACCTGTCTGGCAGTCAAGTTCCGTTTGACCGTCAATTGCTCAAGCTGATCGGCTAGTGAACTACCAAGTGCAGCCTACGCGGTACGAGTTCAAAGAGAAACACATAGGCGGCGAGTAAATACACTTTGCAAACATTAATTTCTTTGGATGGCGAAAACGGACGTCCTCAAAAAAGCTACTGAGTGAAATAGTAAAGTGAATTTATGGAGCAGCGACTGAGTTAAGGCAACAAGACAACCTGAATGTTCAGCATCTCCAAAGTAGGAGTGAGAGCATGCAGCCACGCCACCCTTTCGGTGCAAACCTGTCCTGCAACCGAAAAGAAGCACGAGCGCGATGCCACCGTCAGGTTGTCCAAGCCTGAACAAGAGCAAACAAAAATCGAACGACATGTCTTTAACAACGGGGTAAAATCTGAGATCCTGTTTCGGATCAAGCCCACTGAGCAGTGGCAGATGGATAGCTGCATATTGTTTGAATTGTGATCAAAATACACCAATGGATTCGGTTCTGGAGATAAGCGTAAACCGTCACTCATGATCCCAGGGAGACGGCCATAAAACTCATTCAGTCCTCTGTACGTCTGTTACTGTGAATAGCTGGAGGACCCTCGTGTAGGCATCCGACGCAATGCAAACGGTGAAGGCTTTCTCAGTACAGCGAAAACGTATTTAAACAGGAAAATTCACCGGTTATACCCCTATAGAAAACTGTAATTGGGGAAAATCTGGCGATTTTCAGGTATCAGATACATTAGTTAAGTGTCACACGAATCAGTATTAGTCAGTAAGTCCACTCGATCTTCACGCAGCTACATTTTTTTTGAAAAATGTCATTCCGATGTGACGCCGTGGGACTTTACAAGATTGGAAAGCCCACCTCTGTTTTGATCTTGTTCGAGACAATGGCTGAAACTTTTGAATTGGAAATCTAATCAAGAAGCCCGGCGTCATGAAGCGTGTGGTTCACAAACATCTGACGCGCAATGAC
>NW_008751847.1:686030-689219 GCF_000715545.1 Opisthorchis viverrini
CAACTCTCCATTTAACCGATTCCCTTTCAGAACCATCTGGTTGACTGTAGTATTAAAAGTTCCTTTCAACCTCAGAGTGGCAAACTCTCAGTGCACCAACCCTGTAAAATGGGATTACGTCGGGAATACCTACTTTATATATATATATATATATAATATCTGAAATCACCCAAATCTTACCGTGTGACAACTCTAGGCTCAAGCAGTTGGTCAGCGAACAGCGCATTGGACTGAGAGTTGCTCGATCCTCGAAGAATTCCTAGGTTCTTGACGCGACGTTTCGTACGTGCCGACAATTCACCCGTTTCTGGTTCATTCAGATTGATGTAGCGTCGAAACACAGAAACTACGTCTTCGTTTGTGAGTACGGCTCGTAGAAGTTTCTTCACCTGTCTGGCAGTCAAGTTCCGTTTGACCGTCAATTGCTCAAGCTGATCGGCTAGTGAACTACCAAGTGCAGCCTACGCGGTACGAGTTCAAAGAGAAACACATAGGCGGCGAGTAAATACACTTTGCAAACATTAATTTCTTTGGATGGCGAAAACGGACGTCCTCAAAAAAGCTACTGAGTGAAATAGTAAAGTGAATTTATGGAGCAGCGACTGAGTTAAGGCAACAAGACAACCTGAATGTTCAGCATCTCCAAAGTAGGAGTGAGAGCATGCAGCCACGCCACCCTTTCGGTGCAAACCTGTCCTGCAACCGAAAAGAAGCACGAGCGCGATGCCACCGTCAGGTTGTCCAAGCCTGCACAAGAGCAAACAAAAATCGAACGACATGTCTTTAACAACGGGGTAAAATCTGAGATCCTGTTTCGGATCAAGCCCACTGAGCAGTGGCAGATGGATAGCTGCATATTGTTTGAATTGTGATCAAAATACACCAATGGATTCGGTTCTGGAGATAAGCGTAAACCGTCACTCATGATCCCAGGGAGACGGCCATAAAACTCATTCAGTCCTCTGTACGTCTGTTACTGTGAATAGCTGGAGGACCCTCGTGTAGGCATCCGACGCAATGCAAACGGTGAAGGCTTTCTCAGTACAGCGAAAACGTATTTAAACAGGAAAATTCACCGGTTATACCCCTATAGAAAACTGTAATTGGGGAAAATCTGGCGATTTTCAGGTATCAGATACATTAGTTAAGTGTCACACGAATCAGTATTAGTCAGTAAGTCCACTCGATCTTCACGCAGCTACATTTTTTTTGAAAAATGTCATTCCGATGTGACGCCGTGGGACTTTACAAGATTGGAAAGCCCACCTCTGTTTTGATCTTGTTCGAGACAATGGCTGAAACTTTTGAATTGGAAATCTAATCAAGAAGCCCGGCGTCATGAAGCGTGTGGTTCACAAACATCTGACGCGCAATGACCGCACATTTAGCTCAGATATTCTTCGGATGAAGACTATTCATCCAGCAAGACGGGCTCTTAGTGTGATGCAAGATTAGCGCGAAGCTATCATACAGATCGCAAACGACTGCTTTGTCCGCCATTTGTTTGAATCAGACTAGTGCCAGTTCCCCTAGACGGAATACCGACGACACTGAGGACCTGAAAGTCCCCTTTGAATTCTCGAAGTTTTCATCGTGCAACTAATAGCATTCACTTCAATTGATGCGTGTTCTTCAACGGAAACTATGGTAGACTGTAAAGACGATGGCTAGGTAGTAACTGCTACGAGCCTTACTACGAACCTTACTATGTTGTAACGGTTTGTGTACATCCGTGACCCATTGAGTTATATGGCGAAGGGCGTCCATGAAACACTTGTAGTCTCTCATATCCAGTTGTTCAATGGCTAGAAGTTTGGCTAACATCGGTTTCTGGTCCTCCAGGTCTGGAGTTGGACATGGATGGCGATTTGTTATTTGAAAAGATGAAACGTATTGGCATTTCCCGCCAAATGGAGCTGCCCTGTGGTCAGGCTTTTGAGCCGAAGGATTCGGTTGGGGAAATTAACCATCTTCCTGTCTGAGAGTATCTAATCCTGCGTACACGATTCTTACAAGCAAAAACAGTCTAGTGTCCCATCAAACGTCACATAGTCCCTTCAACAGGGTCGCCTTACTTGCTGCATACAGCAGGGCGGATAAGCGAAAATGGGCTACTGCTGACGCTTCTCTTTCATTTTATACACAAGTCATATCCGTCTGCCCCCCCCAGTTAATAAAACTGTCTTTATACTATGATCCATTAGGACTGATGACCCGAATCGACTTGCATCGGTCTTGGACGCGACATCTGGGGGTCCATCGGCGCCGACAACCTCAGGCATCTTGAAATCAATCCTCAGGCCTCAACGCCAGGTCTATCTGACTGATTTCAATTTTCGTATTCTGAATTATGCGGGGCAAATCGCTGCTCTGATTCTGTTCGGGGGCCAGCCGTCCCTAATAAATCAATCCTCCTCAACGCCAGGTCTATCTGACTGATTTCAATTTTCGTATTCTGAATTATGCGGGGCAAATCGCTGCTCTGATTCTGTTCGTTCGCCAGCCGTCCCTAATAACCGAACATCACATCAGTTGGATGCATGTGTCACGTGCAGGACACGGGCCAGACGTAGGCATGCCCTGATTGGTCAGAATGCCAGCCAATCCGAGTCAAGCACCTTGACTCGACGGTTCTCGCCCCCTCACGGACATTCTGGCACGACCTTGTGGAACACTCTGCGACTACCCTATATATATACAGTTGTAATGATTTTCCTTTGTCTCCATAAAGGGCTGTGTACAGCTACCGTGCCTTTTGCTATACCATAGTGGGTGGAGCAGGAAGCCAAGGGACCGACACAGAGTTGCACTACCGTCCAGCAAGATATAACAACTGGCGACAACCCGAACCCACGATGTCAATTTCGGCAGAGCAACTCCAATTAATTTTACAGCAACAACAGAAGCAGTTCGAAGAAGCACAACTGAGGCTTGTTGAATCTCTGATGCGCAGTATGTCGGTGAATGCGATAAAAAAGGGTGAGCCTCCGTCTTCTTCCGCAGATGCTGCTGCCAGCTCAATTACCGAATTCAATTTTGATGCTGAATCTGGACGAACTTTCGAAAGTTGGTTCAAGAAATATGAAGACATGTTTCAAACCGACTTTGCTCAGTTTGATGATGCATGGAAAGTTCGACTGTTGCTGCGGAAACTGGGGACAGCTGAACACAATCGGTTCACAAATTTCA
>NW_008751847.1:690147-696012 GCF_000715545.1 Opisthorchis viverrini
GGAGGGTACCGGATTCCAGATCAGCATGCTGGCAGCCCCAGGGACGGACCGACGTGCGACAGAACCTCCATGAGTCATCACAGTGGAATCCAAAGCAGCAGTCGGTTGGATAGCCCTCTCAAGGGGGAGGTGTTCGGGGGCCAGCCGTCCCTAATGACCGAACATCACATCAGTTGGATGCATGTGTCACGTGCAGGACACGGGCCAGACGTAGGCTTGCCCTGATTGGTCAGAATGCCAGCCAATCCGAGTCAAGCACCTTGACTCGACGGTTCTCGCCCCCTCACGGACATTCTGGCACGACCTTGTGGAACACTCTGTGACTACCCTATATATAAACAGTTGTACTGATTTTCCTTTGTCTCCATAAAGGGCTGTGTACAGCTACCGTGCCTTTTGCTATACCATAGTGGGTGGAGCAGGAAGCCAAGGGACCGACACAGAGTTGCACTACCGTACATCAAGACATAACAGATTCGCACCCCAGACTCGTTTGACATCAATATATCCTGCCTATCAGAAACAGGATTTCAAGATAACAGCACAATCTCTGAGCTAACTGCTTTATCACTCTGCTGCACTATCGACTGCGGTGGCTTGGCCACGTGCTACCATACCGAAACATCACCTACCGACAACCGTTGTCTCAGAGCCACGGTTCCTGTAGGCTGCTGCTGGTAAACCTGAAACCAGGCAATTGGAAAACTATGTGCAGCTATACAAAAAGGATTTTGGTCCACGAAAGTGTTAAGCGGAGAAAACTACGATGGTTTGGACATGTGTTGTACATGCCAAACCGTTGTTTGCCGAACAGTGTTCTGATTTCCGTGCTCAGTTAAGGGTGGTGCAAGCATGGTTGTGGTCTGACAAAGGGGACATGAAAGCAACTACGATAATTCTGTGTACCATCGGTGGGACTCGCTTCCAACGACGGAGTTCGCGCGACCCACCTGTGCAACGCACCAAGATATGACCACTGATCGATGTCAGTGGCGTTTTTGTTGTCATTTTTTGTCCAAACAGTCTGACTAAGTGTATGCAGGTGTGGGTATCTCAGAAGGATTGTGGTAGGCTTAGAATAAGTTCCCTGTCCCTCCATCTTCACTCTCTTCTTCACAATGAGGGTTTCAAATAAACTATGGTTGTACAATAGCGAAGCATCAGTTTTGTACACTGGTGTGCTCTCGAAGATTATGAAGAATGAGTAGAAGCCTGAAAAAATTCCTGAAAAATGAAACGAACTGCAAAAAATATCTCCTAAACGATACTACAAAAAGTCAAACCATTGAAAACCCACCTGCCATCCAGTGAGTCCGATGGAGTGATCGTCATTGCCATCGACAAAAGTAGGTAGTCTACGTTTTTTGGGGGGTGCATCGGATAGATGGTCTGAACAGGGACGTTTCGTCGGTTTTTCAGTAGGTTCCATCAGCGGTCAGTGACACAAAGAAATTGAAGTCATACAGGATGTAGCCCCTGTATACGCCCATTAGTTGTAGGAAGAAGTAAAAGTGCTGTCGGGTCCACTAAGGACGAAACCACACAGCATGTAGTGAGTTACCTGAAGTTTTGAAATGTAAGATAATCACACAATTAGCCCGTTGTTCAAAAGGCATCAGTTCAAAAATCAAATTACTCAGCTGAGTTTTCCTTACATTAAACGCATGTAACCCATAACGGACAATAGGAACGAGACACCGCCAAGTCACATAGGCCTTAACCGCAGCAGTAGGGAAGCTAGAATGGAAGTCAAATAATTGGCATCTCTGGTCAAGAGTTCGCAGATCATTCTATACGTGATTTCTTTGTTGTCGGATGGAAAAGCCAGATCACGTAAGACTTTCCCAACAAGATAACCTAAAATCCAAACCTACCCGTTAATTGCTCAAAACAGATAAAATGGTGAGAGATTGGTGCTCACATTGGTTCACACGTCCGGAATATGGTCATGCACTGGTGAGCTCTGGTGGTTCCACCAGAAGACCCACGAGGTTATTCGGGGATAGTTTACTAGAATCAGACAAGCGCAGTCAGTAGCAAGGTGAACTGTCGTCCAAACTAACTAGTGACTCTCTGCGCTACTTTGGTAAGCATTCGAGTCTTTTAGAAAACAACGTAAATCAAACAGGAACCTATTCATTTCAGTTTGTCAGCTATAAGCCGTGTAACATGGGTACATTGGTTCCAGCTGCCACAGTTTCGACCGCCAGAAAGTGGGAGAGTCATCATCATCATCATCGACAGCAGGATATCAGTGTTCAACACCGATTCTTCACTGCCGTGGGAGAGTGTGAGACATACAGAAAAACACTGGGGCCGAAGCAATGTTAGTTCCGGAATTCGGTAGATGTGTTGAATGCGATAGCTTTGATGCAGGAGCGCAACTGACTGCGCGAATGGGCCATTTCTGACAGCGTCACTAAGCATTAGTGAGTTGAGTCCTGCGGGTCCTATCTAAATTGGAGACAGTTATTGACCTAACTCAATCAACTGGTTAGTGTTTTTGTTCTTCGCTGCCAGGCTACACACTGTTAATTCTTCGTTGCTTCCATTCAGCGCATGGCTGAGCGGGAAAACTCTGCGAATCAGAGGGCCTTCTGGAATGCGGAGTACATGTTTAACCAGCGCAACCGATTGTTTAACCAGCGTGAGTAGCCCATCCATCGTGCGAGTCCCTTCTTCCTAAAACCATGTGTTGTACTTCAGCGCTGCTAATTCTGTGTAGTACTATCCCCGGTTAGTGCTGCGGAGAAGTCGATTAGCAAACGCATAGAATACGTATTTCTCTGTGCGCACACGCCAAGTTACCGTAAAGAAAGATCCGTAAAGAAATATGGATCGCACTGCTGCGGTGTAAACTTTGTCCTTGACAGGCAAACTGACGGCACGTGCGTGCCATAGGTGTCTGGAGATTGGCTATCCCAATTTGAGAAGTATCCTCATCTCCAGCCATTCCACCGGAACTTATACGAGTGTCCAGGTGAACAAATTTATCTCCCACGTTGATTGGTTCGCCAGCAAACATGAGGTTTAGGTTTTATCCCATCCAGTCTTGCAGTAGCACCCTACACTTTGGAGGCGTGAAGCACATGCCACACCGCGCGGCAGAATCATTATTATCACCGGAGAGAGCAACATAAATGGTGACACCGATGCTTCGCTACCATACAACCATAAGGTTCATCTTACTGTATTTCGAACTTTAGAGTGGGAAGAAGAGAAACAGTGGGCGAGGGCGGGGACCTAGTGCTGGTCTACGTCAAGCATTCTGAGGTGCCTACAACTCCAAGCGCTTAATCAGACAGTCTGGGAAGAAAGTGACGGCACGAACGCCACTGACATCGATCAGCCGCCATTTCTTGCAATCCCTCCAGCCAAGCGCTGGTGAGGTAACGGGGAGCCTATCCAGGAAGTCGTACAACACCCACCAAAGGTGTGCAACTAAACTCTTTGTAATCTCTTTCACGCCCTTCCACCAAGTCATACGTTGTCCACCTCGCAATTTGCGCCATTCTGAAGGAGACACGGGGAACACTCGTCTTGGCAGACGGTGTTTCGGGATGCGTAACAAATGACCGAGCCATCGTAGTCGGTGGTGCTGGGTGTCCTCCGCAATTAAAGTACCTGATGCAGAAACAAATATCTATTTTCTGATCATCCCGTTACCATCAAAAAACCAGTAACGATTTTGAGGCGTCGATGGTCAAAATCCTGAAGACACCTCACACCATCCAAAGAGGCCACGTCTCGCAGTTATACAACGCAGCCCTTGGCGTGGTCTGGTACATGCGACCTTTAACATCCAGTGATACATCTTTTTGGACGCCATGAGCGACGCAAATTAGACAAAGTGGTTTGAACCTCTGAAATTCTTGCACTGACTTCGCCGGACACATTTTCGTCAGAGCTAATACAACTACCGAAGTTTGGAAAATTCTCCACAACCTCCGGTGACTTCCCTTGAATTGTACGGGGTGCGTTCAGAGACTGTACTTTCCGGAGCATGACTTAGCCCTTTGAAGGTGCTAGGCGCATGTCGCAGAATTACTTACGTCATTAAGGATGATTTGCACCTTTGAAGGAAATAAACTAGGGTGAGTAATATCGTTCAAATACTCGGTGCCTGTGAGTGAACGTCCCGAGAGCATTTCTACCGTCGAGGTTCCAGAGGCAAGCAACCTCGTAAACGGTCTCTCGTTAATTCGTCTCATACGCATCGGACCTGAACGACAAATCCCTCACTTGAAATTGTGTAGCCGCTGGATGGCACTTTAGGTATCACTGGTTTGGTCGACAATTATCGGCATTCACAGCGCGAGCGTGCAGAAACCGCGTAAGTTACCGGAGTATGCACAATAAAAACATTACACCTTGGGCAAATACGGAGTGTAACCAAAACAAACACTTAAAAATAATTACAGCGCGCATAAACCATCATAAGGTGACGATCTTATTCAGTGAGCTCCTCGTAGGTCACAAAAGTGAAAAATCGAAAAGCTATGGCAATAGCGATATTTCAAAATTACACAGGGACTCGAAAAGTCAAAAGCAAATGCAAGTGCGAATCATCACGCAATCGCGCAAGCAGAGCGTACACGACAAAAGCATTCATTTACGATGTTTACCGAACAACTATTCAAGGTTACGTTTGTGATCCTACACAGCGACTCGTATACGATGGGGAAAATATCAACAGTCACAACCACCCCGCCCTCAGATTCAAATCAAAACACCCGCCGGTGTTGCAGGTTAAAATACGCATTCATTAACAGATTCACGAATGGATATGCAGGATCGAGGCTTTTGCCCAAGATGTGTGGGTCGGTTTTCTTCTCGTCGGTCACTGGTTGTCATTCACCTGAAAGGCACAAGTAAAAAAGAGGTGTANACCTTCTAGGACAATATAGGGTCGCCTCTCACAGCATGTGTCTAACATTGTGTACAATAGCCCGGCAGCCTAACTGTGCCTGAAACACGTATTGCGCTTCATGGGTGTTTCACGTAATGGTGTTACTAGTTGCGCAATCGACAAATATTATTCAATCCAAAGATTCTATGGCAGGGGCGCACCGTCTGTTGTTACATAGTATGTAGACATAGTACATAGTATGTAGAGTCGCCAACGAAAACGGAACGAGTGATTTCCAGCCACAACTGAGTTTCAGGGTTCAAAAACTACAGTTGTGACATAAGTTGCTGTTGCTTTAGGTATATCTGATATGTGTCGTCGAAAGTCGCATCAGGACGTTGTGGCAATAGCGGTATTCCAAGCTTAGCGTTCATTGCTCCCTAAATACGTCAACAGCTGCTTATATTATTCTGTGTACTCAGATGACTGGTACTCAGAGCTGCAGCTCTGGCCTAACCACAGACACTATCGTTGATCTGTTGGCTCCGAAGGACACACCGATATTTCATTCATTATAGACCAAAGTTAGGGCTGTCCATGAAAACACCGGGTCTTGCACCTAGGGCAGTCAATGAATACATCGGGTGCCTTAGCTACCGAACACAATTCCAAGAATACATGGCCCTCAATGGATTCATTGAGAAGAAAATATATTATTACACGTAGGTCATTCCTTTAATTCAAACGAATAACTGTTCCATAATACGTGAACGATGCTGATTGCAAACAGCCAATACACCAGCGTCAGCTGCCGATTCTGGGCTGTTCTGACTAATTACTTTTTGTTACCGCCAGTACTCCCAAGTATCATCTTCTTTTGAAGATATAGTTTACTTCAGGAACAAAATATAGGATTACACTCTTTAAAACCAGGCTATCTAAAACTAACTATAATTATAAACCTGTTAAAGATGCAAATTTTTTGAAGACACAACCACATCATAATTCTTTGCTTC
>NW_008751847.1:699272-716639 GCF_000715545.1 Opisthorchis viverrini
CGGGATTTGGACCCACAGTGCATCGCAAAAGTGTGCAGGGGTGGTGTCAGAGAGGGCAATCGGGATTGGCAGGGCCGCATGTAAGTACACAGCAACCCCACCAGCTCTCCCTCGTTGTGAGTCAGCCCGAAAAATAGAGTAACCGTCTATCGCGTCAGAGACATCTGGTGTGATCCAGGTCTCTGTGAGTGCGGTGAAGCGTGGACGACCGTCGGACTAATGTTATTCCACGTTTGAAAACGAAAAACTGCAAATTACACTTGTACAATTGCACACACTACAAACTGTTCAGAAGACCCTCGCACAATCGTGATTGAAAGATTGTTTATTCGCCGACCCAGGCCAACAACGGCAGTGCCGATAAGCTCTCCTCGGTAATTGGCGGATGATTGGGTTTTATTGTAACGGACGATATGTCTGTCTTCAATCCTGGCTAAGCTTAGCCTCTCCGGATGTGTTCTTTTGTTGCATTCAATGCGCGGTCAATAAAGCCACATGTGTTTCGCCAACTGGCAGCAGACAGCGCCGTCTTGACGTTGTCCAGACGCTACTAACCTATTCGGGTGGGTCTTTTCATAGCAATTCATGTGTAGCTTGTTGATGAAAGTTGTACACTTTTTATCACGGGTGACATGGGTAGCGGGCTGCTGGCTATGTACCACTCAAACCCCACTCAAGCGTACCATAATGAGGTGCTTTGGGACGATGTATGGCTCATACGGGAATATGAGATGCGTATGTCGTACCACTTTGGTGGGGCAATGGCTGCCTTTCGATGGCTCGCGTGGAATATTGATCACTTATTGGGTTAAATTCAAGAGCTGGAACCCAAGGAGTCTACAGACCTCATCAGATAATGGATTTCACAGAGGCAACTCCTGATACACCGAGGTTCAATGTTCATGACAGACGACTTGCCGTTGACGGTCGAGGATGGTAGTCTGGGGACATAATTTGGTGTATGTGAGATCTTTGATATGGCGACTAGTCGTAGTGACCACTGGTGTGCAAAGAATCACTAATCATATTATATCGAATATTGTTATGCCTGTCCGCTGAGCGGTGACGACCCTCGAGCTTGTCCCTAAGATGAGTGTGCCCACGGTTAATTTACTGTCTTGCCAGCGCTCCGTCCAGAAAGCGCAAAAGTGTGCTTGCCAAATAGTCTACAGAGAAGGCATGCTATGATGTTATAATAGTAGGTTCATTTTCCAGCTAATACAAAGTTTGTCACTGCAGAAGTGCGCCAATCGGAGAGATAAGGATTATGATGATTTCCCGTTATGCATGTAAGGGCAATCGGCTTCAATTTGTTCGGGCGTTATTTGGGCATCGTGCATTTTAGGCAGGTATTGCATTTCTTGAGGACCAATATTTATTAGACACCACCCACACGAAATAACGTAACGCTAATTAGTCATTGCAGATAGCTTCATGTAAGGACGGTTCTAGGAGACTGTCGCCTCCTAAAATGTTCACTTTGTAGAATAAGTGTTGCTCCCAGTTTACTGACCGCCTGCGCCATAGTGACATCTTGGTAAACCGATTTAAACCTTTTCCCCATTTCAGGACGTCACTTCACAGAGCAAACTTCACACTTCCGCACCAACCAGCAGATGTGTAATAATAGATTGAATGAAATTGAACGTTTAACCTTGTCCAATTTGGACCATTGTGTTTTCGAAGTCGACATGAACAGTGCGCTTTCGTCGTGTGAGCTATGTAGTTTTGTTTGGGTGCCCATTGTTGAGCCAGGTGATCGGACATCGCGCATCCCTAGTCACCCGTTAGTCATACGCGTCAGCTAAGTTGTCATTGTTATGCTGTGCAAGCAATGGCAGTGTTCTTCACTTGCGTTAGGGCGCAATGCTTGGTGTCGTGGTGCTTAGCTCATTATACCCATCCATAGCAGCCAGGCATCCGAAAACTTTCCGGGGCCAGTTATATAATGCTTATTATGTTCCACCATCTGCAATAGAAAAGTGCTACCGGTAAGCAAAATCCAAGTACGTGTAGAGTGATGTCAAGCTCTGTACAATGAATCACGGATTCACGGATTCACGCATTGATACACAAGTTCGAGGCTTTTGCCCAAGTTGTCCGGGTCGGTTCTGTTCTTGTCGGTCAGTGGCTGCCGTTCACCTGAAAGCCACAAGTGAAAAAAGGGTGCAGCACTGCTCTTTATGTTCTCAGCGCGGGGCAGTATGCTTGCCAGCGCGAAGATTCGCATAAATAAATGTCTAATAATGCTGTAAATTGGGTTCGAGAGGGAGCGTGTACAACCGTTGGAGGAAGGTCATTCCACGCAGCTACTACCCGAAATGAGAAAAAATTTGTCTGATGGATGTGTGTGCTCTGAGCTTGAAAATTTCTTACTATGTCCCCGCCGTGTTTTCGCTGGGTCGACGGTGAAAAACCTGTTTGCCAAGCTCTGTTCAAACAGGGCATAAATAAGAATTAGGTCCCGTCGGAGGCGACGGCACTCCAGGGGAAATAGATCAATCATCGCGAGACGCGTTCCGGAGTCCACGGATTTGAGGCCGGCAACCATTCTCGTAGCGGCCCGCTGGACACGCTCGGTGAGGGTGACGTCTTTCGTGCGTCCTGAGTAGACAACTTGGTTGGCGTACTCCACGAGCGGTCTGACGTAGGCCCCATAGAGTATTTGGAAGTCCATGCGAGTGATACGGGAGAAGGTACGTCGGATCATCCGTAAAATGGCGAATGCCATTTGGGCCGATTTCTCATGGTGCAGTGAGAAGGACAAGTTTGAGGAGACCCAGACGCCCAAATCCTTTTTGGCATCTATCCTCATGATGTTTTCTGGTCCCTTTTCACAATGCATAATAAAGGTATTGGCGGAATCCTATCCAAACGACATATGGACGCACTTTTCATCATTCAGAGGAAGGTGGCAGTCCAACGACCACTGCTTGGCAGCGTCTACATCCATTTGGAGGGCATAGACATTGGAACTCCAGGATTTCAAGCCGTCCGCAAAAAGTAGACATGGACTCGCAAGAACGTCTGGGAGGTCGTTGACGTAGATCGGAAACAGGAGTGGTCCCAAGACGGAGCCTTGAGGAACTCCAATGGAGAACGGCGCTGGAGAGGAGTAGGTCGAGCCTATTCTCACTCGGAATGATCTGTCCGATAGGAACACCTTGATCTAGCGAAGGATTTCTCCTTGAATCCCGTGAGACTCGAGTTTGTGGAGCAGCGGGACGTGTGGGACCCTATCAAATGCCTTTGAGAAGTCGAAAAATATGGCATACGAAATGAGTCCTTTGTCCTCGGCTTGGATTTTGCTGTCTGTAACGGTCGAACGTTATCTTTGATGGACGCGTAATACCAGAACCTCCTGGTAGTCAAAACAATATCGGAGCTGGTTTTCTATACGATACTTTTAGTGTAAGAATGACTCACAATTTGTACAATCCTCGAAAGTAGATACGCGTCCAAAACAGACAGTCCGCTTGGACTTCAAATGTGCAAAGCAAGGGAGCAAACAGGCTCCAACGTGCCACAGTCACACGTGCAAAATCAGATACAAATCGCCGGATGACCTCAAGGCCAAATGTGTGAAGTGGTAAGGACAAACATATTTCAGTTCATATATACACACTAAACACAAAAGTGGGGCGGGGTTTACCATTGGGGACAGAATAAGCGTGGGAAATTTCATTGTCAACATAATGGATGATACACCGTCCGCCAAATTCTCTACGTTGATTCAGCGGGCGCCCCGGTTCTTACCTTCTACCTACGCTCAGCTCCATTCTATTGTACCCCGTCAGCCACCGACACGAATAGCCCGAGTCTACTCCTGCCACAAGTGCCGAATTCCATGGAGAACAAGCCTATTCTCGTCCCTCCAGTAAACACCTTTCTAATATCTCTCTTAAGAACGCCCCACGCCGTTCTAACACGTAGGGTTCTTACTAATCCATCTGGGCTCGCCTCAAAACTATCTACTACCACTAGAGTCCATTTCTCACGCGGCAGGTCCTCACCGGAAACCAGAACCAAGTCCCCTCGTTTCAATTCTTGGGTTGCTCTGAGCCACTTGGTACGCATCTGCAACGTTGGCAGATATTCCCTTACCCAACGATGCCAGAATACGCCCGCGAGATAATTGACCTGTTCCCAACCGGCATGATATCGCGAGGCCAAACCGTCGCGACTGGGTACCGCAGGATAGCACTGCATCAGCCACAAACTGTTTGGAGTAAGCGGCTCCAAATCGTTGCTGTCTGATGATAGCGGGACTATATGCCGTTTATTTAGAATCCGTTCTGCTTGTATAAGGAGCGTGTTCAGTTGTTCATCGGTCACACACTGTCCCCTGCATAGACATAAAAGGATACGTCGTATTGACCTGATTATGCGCTCCAACACAACACCACGGTGGCTAGCCACTGGTGGAATAAAGTGCCCTGTATATTCATAGTCAAAAACCGTTCTGATAATTTGCTGGAACTCCGCCGCTTTATATCATCCCGAAATTCCGTTAGCGCACCAACGAATTTCCTACCATTATCACTGTAGATATCGGTGGGCTTGCCATGTCCACCAGCGAAGCGCATCAAACATTGTAGGAATGAATCTGCTGACAGGTTGCCTACCATTTCCAAATGGACTGCTCTAGTCTTCGGACAACTAAAGATAGAGCCATAGCGTTTTTCTTGCGAACGGCCGCGTTTGGTCTTAGAAGGTCCGAAGTAGTCCACTACCACGCACTCGGGGGGCACCAGAGGGACACACCATGACATTTGGCAGCGCAGTCAAATGCAACCCGAATCTTTTCTGGCATTTTTGGGCTAATAAGCAGATGGTGTGGGAGATACCACTGCTTTGAATTCAATGACAAAGTAGGAGCATCTGCCACCCGTTCAATGTATCCTTTCTCCATGTATGCGCGAAGCACCTTATCGTACTTTCCGTGTAAAACACGATCCTTGCACAGTTTAGTCTTCAGATTATCTAGAAGTTTCCCAGCTGCCTGGAAGTTATCGGGTAGGGTGAGTGCGTTATCCTTCCATGAAAGCGGAAGCTGATAATGCCCACTTACTCGCACCGCACAAGTCTCTGCTATCAACAGTGCTCTTTGATCCTCTAAAGAGAGACTAGTGTTCGATGCTGAAGTGTCTGCGAATTCCGAGTTGTTCACTCGCGGCAAATGCTCCTGGATGCCCTGATTGCACCCGGTTATACAAGGACTGACGACCTTCTGCTTCGTCCCGTTTTTCATCTGACCAAGAAGTATCCAACCGAGTAAGGTTTTACAGCAAACGGCTGTTTTCTACACCCCAGGCGCTCGGCAAAGACCCAGTGCGCTTCAGATACGTCACAACCAATAAGGATTCCTACATCGTTTTCAGTCAGTTCGTCGAAGGCAGCTTCCTTGAGGTGAGGCCACTTGCGAGCCGCTTCTTTGATAGATGGGACAGCTTGCATAGGTAAGCTGTCAATGACGAATGCCTTGTCAATACCTATCGACTGGCTTTCATCCATTGATAAAAGCCTGATGTCATTAGCTTCAGATGTGCATCCCATTGAACTACCAAGTGTATCAATGGTCATAGACGTGGGTAGCAGCCTGACCCCATTTTTCACCAAAAGGTCCCGCTTTACTATCGTTATGTCGGACCCAGCATCTAAAAATGCATACGTTGTAACCTTCCCTGCAGGACTGTCAAGCTTGACAGGAATGACTCTCAGGCGTGCCTGAGAGTTAAGGCACACAATACCACCGCCTCTGAGGGCGTCGAAACTTTGTTTCCGGGTTGTGATATGTGTAACAAACTATGATGTCGTCCCTTACATCCCGGCTTGGCGCATCGAACCACTGGAATACAGTCTCTGAGGGCGTGGGAGTCTCCTAAACAGGCAAAGAATGCATTATGCTCCCGTATGCATTTCCATCTGTCAGGAACTTTCATAGACTTTCATAGACAAAAAGCGCAGGCAACTGGAAATTGGGCGGGGCTGCAAGCATAATGCGCACGCACTTGGACGACCGTCTGCTTCTGGTCTGATGTTGGCTGGGAAACTGGTATAACCATCCCGTCTAGAGGTTTGGTTGGTAGAAGTCGGCGTTACAGGGGGCGTCTTACGTATCCCTCTCTAGCCAGTTGCCCGAACCGACTCCTTGCAACACGGGAGCGCGTGTTCACAAACTCCGTCAAGTCTGTGAACGTTGGGACCTGGCCACTCACGGATATCTTATCTGCCACCCCAGCCCATTTGTGCTGCAATGGCGAGGGAAGAGAACGCACAACTCTCTCTACAACCGATAGTGAGCGCAAGTCCGAGACGTACCACATTTGCGTCAGCGCGATTTCCAACTGCGCATTTTTATATACAAGTCCGACAAAGAATTGGCTGCTCCAGTGGTCTGTCGTGCAAAACGAAACAGGCTTTCTAGTAGACAGCGAGCGATAAAATGAGGCTGGCCAAAGAGATTGCGTAGAATCTCCCGTGCCCTGGAGTATGCTACTTCCGGCGGAAGCATCACACATTCTTCATTGGCCACCTTCGCGTCGCCTTGACAGTTGTGGATCAGATAAGGTAGCCTCTGACCGGCGTCCTGCACCTTGCTCTCAATATATAACTCAAATTGGCGGGCGAACCTCCAGTAATGACACGGATTACCATCAAAGTATGATAGTTCCACCTTTTGTAGGTCCATAGCGGCTGATGCTGGAGTGACGGAGATGGCTGGTTTTGGCCCTCTGATTTCATCAGCGTATCTTAGTGGTCTTTCATCTGTCTGACGTTGTTTCACGTACCCCGCTAATTGTTTATTTGAGGCTACTGGTTCCCAGACTTCATCTTGTGAGTCCTCTTCGGCCTCTAGCTCAATTTTAGCCAACTTAGTTATGCTATGTGCCTCTAAAAGAGCCCGCTGGAGCTCGACCTGCCGCATAACCCGATACTCCTGGAGCTGAGCAATCCTTAAAGCTTTCATAGCTACAGTACTTTTACGACTAGAAGCACAAAGTGACTTACAAGAACCAGGGCGCGAAGTAAACTGCATTGCAATTGTTTCCTCCGCAGCTCCAATCGTCTCCGTGTCCATGGATCCGGTTTCCCTCACAATCGTTACAAAAGTTGACATCTTTACTTCGAACAAGACGACGTAAGATGTCGAGTACTGTAACGGTGGAACGTTGTCTTCGAGTGACGCGTATATTTAGGGTATGAGAAATTCACTATTTATACAAACCCCGACAGTAGATATGCGTTCAAAACAAACGGTTCGCTTGGACTACAAAATTGCAAAGCAAGGGAGCAAACAGGCTCCCACGTGTGACAGTCCAGAGCCGGCGACTTGCGGTCTGGACCGGGCAAGTGGTGTATGAAGGCCAAAGTCAGGTTGGTATATAAACTGGTGTTGAGCTACAAATGGTCAATCCTCGCTTGCCCCTCTTGCTGTTCGGGTGCCCACGACGTGCAGGACACCGCCACCACAGTTGCAACGACGGTACGGCCAAGTGGGATGATTAAATGTGGTAGAATGTTATGTAGGTTCACAGGATGTATCCTCGAACGAACAGAATTTCGGTGAAATGCTTCCTCACTGGAATGCTGAATAAAAGGGTCGTCGGAAAGTTGATATTTTTGCGCACAATCATGCAAATAACTTATATTTAGGTATGCTGATTTGACTCCCGATCGTTCATGCGTGTCGTTTACCGAGACAGTCACCTTGTAATAATTAGTTTTTATATATGGAACACTCGTGTAACCTGCGTACGTCCGATTGCCAAGTATATGCTGCGAACCGACGTGTGAATGCTCAGCAGGAGCGTGTTGTGTTTGGATTGTTTCGATATTTTAAGTCACCCATGGAAATCCGAGACTGTGTCCGGATGAACCATTGAATAGACTAGACCGGTGATGGCGTGCGGGTCCTGCGCGATAAGGTGCGCCGCTTGGACTATCCTGTATGTGATCAGCAGGGTATCCGAGATCCGGTGTGCCCATTTGGACTCATGGCTGTGTCTGTTTGTGATGAAATGTGATGAATGTTCTCTCTTGCTTCCGTCCGTCTGCGTGGTTTGCTTGCAAAGTATGGTGATGCAGTTCAGGCAGCTTCAACCTAGCTTCTCCAAAGCTACCACACGCAGGTGTGGGGAGTGGGTGGGTTTTTCTGCCGTAAAACCCATCTCCTCCTCTGTCCGTTTCCGTTCCATTGCCTTGCACCAATTCTTTTCACATTTACTCTCCAGGCACAACTGTGGAACACATTTTTAATGGTTCTTTTATTTGCTGGCAATCAGTCATAATAAAACTATGTTTTCCTAAACCTGGTTTCATATTTCCCGACAACGCAAGCGTCACGGCAACCAAGGTATCCAGGCCTTGAGTTGAAGACCAACTTGCGTAGGTGAGAAAAGGGAGGCGTAATTTTCCGGTTTCGTCTATAGCGTCAGAGTGGTCCCGAAACCTTCTAGGACAATATAGGGTCGCCTCTCACAGCATGTGTCTAACATTGTGTACAATAGCCCGGCAGCCTAACTGTGCCTGAAACACGTATTGCGCTTCATGGGTGTTTCACGTAATGGTGTTACTAGTTGCGCAATCAACAAATATTATTCAATCCAAAGATCCTATGGCAGGGGCGCACCGTCTGTTGTTACATAGTATGTAGACATAGTACATAGTATGTAGAGTCGCCAACGAAAACGGAACGAGTGATTTCCAGCCACAACTGAGTTTCAGGGTTCAAAAACTACAGTTGTGACATAAGTTGCTGTTGCTTTAGGTATATCTGATATGTGTCGTCGAAAGTCGCATCAGAAGGTTATGGCAATAGTGGTATTCCAAGCTTAGCGTTCATTGCTCACTAAATACGTCAACAGCTGTTTATATTATTCTGTGTACTCAGATGAGTGGTACTCAGAGCTGAAACTCTGGCCTAACCACAGACTCTATCGTTGATCTGTTGGCTCCGAAGGACACACCGATAGTTCATTCATTATAAACCAAAGTTAGGGCTGTCCATGAAAACACCGGGTCTTGCACCTAGAGCAGTCAATGAATATATCGGGTGCCTTAGCTACCGAACACAATTCCAAGAATGCATGGCCTTCAATTGATTCATTGAGAGGAAAATATACTATTACACGTAGGCTATTCCTTTAATTCAAACGAATAACTGTTTCATAATATGTGAACCATGCTGATTGCAAACAGCCAATACACCAGCGTCAGCTGCTGATTCTGGGCTGTTCTGACTAATTACTTTTTGTTACCGCCAGTACTCCCAAGTATCATCTTCTTTTGAAGATATAGTTTACTTCAGGAACAAAATATAGGATTACACTCTTTAAAACCAGGCTATCTAAAACTAACTATAATTATAAACCTGTTAAAGATGCAAATTTTTTGAAGACACAACCACATCATAATTCTTTGCTTCGATTGAGAGGGTCAATCATAAACCGCAAATCCGTCATGTTTCCACTTTTGAATGTTCCCGCCATCTAGGTATCAACCAATCAGAATGGGGATGACGCCGCAATTCGCGTGATCGCGCTTCAGTCACATATGCAAAGTCTGATACAAAGGGCCGGATGACCTCAAGGCCAAATGGGTGAATTCACGGACTCACAGATGGATACACAGGATCGAGGCTTTTGCCCAAGTTGTCCGGGTCGGTTCTGTTCTTGTCGGTCAGTGGCTGCCGTTCACCTGAAAGCCACAAGTGAAAAAAGGGTGCAGCACTGCTCTTTATGTTCTCAGCGCGGGGCAGTATGCTTGCCAGCGCGAAGATTCGCATAAATAAATGTCTAATAATGCTGTAAATTGGGTTCGAGAGGGAGCGTGTACAACCGTTGGAGGAAGGTCATTCCACGCAGCTACTACCCGAAATGAGAAAAAATTTGTCTGATGGATGTGTGTGCTCTGAGCTTGAAAATTTCTTACTATGTCCCCGCCGTGTTTTCGCTGGGTCGACGGTGAAAAACCTGTTTGCCAAGCTCTGTTCAAACAGGGCATAAATAAGAATTAGGTCCCGTCGGAGGCGACGGCACTCCAGGGGAAATAGATCAATCATCGCGAGACGCGTTCCGGAGTCCACGGATTTGAGGCCGGCAACCATTCTCGTAGCGGCCCGCTGGACACGCTCGGTGAGGGTGACGTCTTTCGTGCGTCCTGAGTAGACAACTTGGTTGGCGTACTCCACGAGCGGTCTGACGTAGGCCCCATAGAGTATTTGGAAGTCCATGCGAGTGATACGGGAGAAGGTACGTCGGATCATCCGTAAAATGGCGAATGCCATTTGGGCCGATTTCTCATGGTGCAGTGAGAAGGACAAGTTTGAGGAGACCCAGACGCCCAAATCCTTTTTGGCATCTATCCTCATGATGTTTTCTGGTCCCTTTTCACAATGCATAATAAAGGTATTGGCGGAATCCTATCCAAACGACATATGGACGCACTTTTCATCATTCAGAGGAAGGTGGCAGTCCAACGACCACTGCTTGGCAGCGTCTACATCCATTTGGAGGGCATAGACATTGGAACTCCAGGATTTCAAGCCGTCCGCAAAAAGTAGACATGGACTCGCAAGAACGTCTGGGAGGTCGTTGACGTAGATCGGAAACAGGAGTGGTCCCAAGACGGAGCCTTGAGGAACTCCAATGGAGAACGGCGCTGGAGAGGAGTAGGTCGAGCCTATTCTCACTCGGAATGATCTGTCCGATAGGAACACCTTGATCTAGCGAAGGATTTTTCCTTGAAACCCGTGAGACTCGAGTTTGTGGAGCAGCGGGACGTGTGGGACCCTATCAAATGCCTTTGAGAAGTCGAAAAATATGGCACCCGATATGAGTCCTTCGTCTCTGGCTTGGGTTAAGCTGTCCATAAACACGAGCATGTTTGTCACGCAGGAGCGGTTTGGAAGAAATCCGTGTTGAGCTGGAGATATCAGATTGCTGGAAGTGAGGTGATCTAGGATAGCTCGCTTCAGAATGCGTTCCATCACTCTGCACGGGACGCGAGTGCGGTTGATAGGCCTGTGGCTGCCAGGCAACAGTCAGTCGCCAGTTCTGTAGATTGGCGTAACGATCGCTTCCTTGCAAGCAAATGGAAGGCTGCCTTCGTCAAGCGACTGGTGAAACACGGTGTGTAAAAGGATTGCCAGTATAGAGGACGTTTCCTTTAGGATACTTGGATGGAACTCGTCGGGCCCCAACGCGCAGAATTGGTTGATCCTGTGCAAGAGTTAACGAATGTCCTCCACCGTGAAGACCAAGTCGGTTAGAGGCTGCTCGTAGTTCAGCCTTGACGAGTGTGGATGTGACGAAGAAACTGGAGCTGAGTAAAGACACGCTTAGCGTTTTCTGTAAACCTCAGATATCACTTTTGTGTCACTTGTCGGTTCTCCGTTTCTGTCCCCCAAGGAGAACGCGGATGGCTTGTTTCTGCGGCGACGTCTCATGTGCTTGAACAGTACGTTTTTTGTTTTTTCGAGCGAGGTCCAGAATGGTGGCTTGTTTTCGTATGTTCCATTGGCGGATTTCTGATTTACAGCGGTTCCGCATTTTACGAAATGCCAGCTCATCTTCTGTATCCCCTGTAGTCCACGCCGAATCCTTTTTGGCACCCAGCGGTTCATCCGAGTGCGTTCCGCTTTTTTGAGACGAACGTCGCGCCAGCCTCGTGTACTTTCTTGACAATGGTGCCATATAGTTCTTCCACCGGAGCTGGTCCCAGTGTGACTTGTTCAAGGAGGATGCGCATTCCTGAGAAGTCTGCGCGGCAGAAGTCTCGAAACCACGTTTGATGTTTGGGATTTTCGGTCCAATAGCAGATGAAATCAAAGGTCAACGCGCAGTGGTCGCTATGTCCCAGTGGAGCGTTCGTTAATCGTTACCTGATCAACGAATTGTCTTTCGTTGGTGATGATCAAATCCAGGAGGGATGGTAGTTGGCCTGCTCGGTATCTGGTGGGTGCAACGACATGTTGGGTCCATGCGCTCTGTTGAACGACTTCAAAAAGCGTCGCTGAAAAACGTCCGCCTGATTCGACGCGCTGGAGCTCAATCCAGGAGGCCTTTGGGGCGTTGAAGTCACCTACCAGCAGGAGATGAGTGAAGTGGTAGTTGGAGGAAAGTCGCTCAAAGGTTTGTATGAGGAATTGGTCATCTTCAGGGGGACTCGAAGGGCTACGGTAGACTGCGCCGGGAAGGAGAGAATTGGACCCGCGCAGCGGGATTTGGACCCACAGTGCATCGCAAAAGTGTGCAGGGGTGGTGTCAGAGAGGGCAATCGGGATTGGCAGGGCCGCATGTAAGTACACAGCAACCCCACCAGCTCTCCCTCGTTGTGAGTCAGCCCGAAAAATAGAGTAACCGTCTATCGCGATCTCCACGTCAGAGACATCTTGTGCTTGCTAGTTGTCTGAGTGCGATTATGGACGGCTGTTCAAGGCAAGCTGACTGTTTAACATCGCCGAGTTTGTTGAAGAGACGCATTTGTTTAAAAATAGAGTAACCGTCTATCGCGATCTCCACGTCAGAGACATCTTGTCTGTGCTAGTTGTCTGAGTGCGATTATGGACGGCTGTTCAAGGCAAGCTGACTGTTTAACATCGCCGAGTTTGTTGAAGAGACTGAGGCATTTGTTTACAAGCATTTCATCACTGTCCCTGCTGCCTCCGAGTGTAAGGAGCCGAATTTTGAGTCGCCAGGGTGGTTAGCAGACTGAGTCTGAGTCCAAGGCTCCAAAGGGGCCTCTGGTACGATGTTGTCTGCTTCCTGTCTTTGTGGTTTCTGTGGGTGCTTTTCGCCTGCGATGTTTTTTTCGTTTCGTGGCTGCTTGGTTTACTCGGGCCTTTTGCCTTTGGGTAACGGAGTTTTTCCCCATGGGCGAAAATTTCGACGGATGCTGTTCGTAGCGCTTTCAGCATCCACTTTTATTCGACCAGATTTGCTGTTGATCAAATGGTTCCTGCAATCTTTTGTCTTTCTAGATCCTTGAGCGTTTGGGGCGGTTTGACCGGAAAAGTGTCTCTGTGAGGTCCTGAGCGCTGGGTGGTGGCACCAAGAAGTAATGATTTTGTGGCGCTCCCAAGAGGCTTATTTTCGCGGAGGGCTGCACCTTGAAGCCGGCCAGCAGTTTTCTAATCTGGCGAGTTTTATGTGGCTTGTTTGGCTACAGTCGCTCTTCTTTCGTGTTTGTGTGGGCACCCGATCCGCCAGCGATCAGCGTGGCCAACTGGATGTACGAGGGGTTTTCCGGATGGCTGTAGTCATGTGTATGCCTTTGGTTGTCGGAGTCCTGGGCGACGGTTGTGTCCACAAGCAGAGAGGCTGCTTTTGACGGAGTGGAGCCGGAGATTGGCCTCGCTTCTTGTCCCCGCACTTCTGACTCAGTCCTGTTCACAGGATGTGACTTTGTTGACGAGTGCACGGCTGCACGGCTGCAGCTGTGTCCTCTGATAGCTTGATAGCTTGATAGCTCCACGTAGTCTGGGCGCTTCTTGCATGTGGGGTTTGCCCCCTTCAGGGTCTCCCTGCCTTTGTTGGGCGAGAAACCAGTGGTGGTCGAAGAAAAACTGCTGTCCAGCAATGCAGCTAGTTTTGTCGGCCTGTTTTCGGGAGCACAGGAGGATATGACCACAATCGGCTTGGTCATTAGTTTGGGGTCGTCTGATTTGTGCCCGGTGGAAGCCTGTTTCGTTCTTCCACTCCTGACCTGCTATGACAAAGCCTACGCGAATCCAGAACCAGTCGCTTGACGAAGGCAGCCTTCCATTTGCTTGCAAGGAAGCGATCGTTACGCCAATCTACAGAACTGGCGACTGACTATTGCCTGGCAGCCACGGGCCTATCAACCGCACTCGCGTCCCGTGCAGAGTGATGGACGCATTCTGAAGCGAGCTATCCTAGATCACCTCACTTCCAGCAATCTGATATCTCCAGCTCAACACGGATTTCTTCCAAACCGCTCCTGCGTGACAAACATGCTCGTGTTTATGGACAGCTTAACCCAAGCCAGAGACGAAGGACTCATATCGGGTGCCATATTTTTCGACTTCTCAAAGGCATTTGATAGGGTCCCACACGTCCCGCTGCTCCACAAACTCGAGTCTCACAGGTTTCAAGGAAAAATCCTTCGCTAGATCAAGGTGTTCCTATCGGACAGATCATTCCGAGTGAGAATAGGCTCGACCTACTCCTCTCCAGCGCCGTTCTCCATTGGAGTTCCTCAAGGCTCCGTCTTGGGACCACTCCTGTTTCCGATCTACGTCAACGACCTCCCAGACGTTCTTGCGAGTCCATGTCTACTTTTTGCGGACGACTTGAAATCCTGGAGTTCCAATGTCTATGCCCTCCAAATGGATGTAGACGCTGCCAAGCAGTGGTCGTTGGACTGCCACCTTCCTCTGAATGATGAAAAGTGCGTCCATATGTCGTTTGGATAGGATTCCGCCAATACCTTTATTATGCATTGTGAAAAGGGACCAGAAAACATCATGAGGATAGATGCCAAAAAGGATTTGGGCGTCTGGGTCTCCTCAAACTTGTCCTTCTCACTGCACCATGAGAAATCGGCCCAAATGGCATTCGCCATTTTACGGATGATCCGACGTACCTTCTCCCGTATCACTCGCATGGACTTCCAAATACTCTATGGGGCCTACGTCAGACCGCTCGTGGAGTACGCCAACCAAGTTGTCTACTCAGGACGCACGAAAGACGTCACCCTCACCGAGCGTGTCCAGCGGGCCGCTACGAGAATGGTTGCCGGCCTCAAATCCGTGGACTCCGGAACGCGTCTCGCGATGATTGATCTATTTCCCCTGGAGTGCCGTCGCCTCCGACGGGACCTAATTCTTATTTATGCCCTGTTTGAACAGAGCTTGGCAAACAGGTTTTTCACCGTCGACCCAGCGAAAACACGGCGGGGACATAGTAAGAAATTTTCAAGCTCAGAGCACACACATCCATCAGACAAATTTTTTCTCATTTCGGGTAGTAGCTGCGTGGAATGACCTTCCTCCAACGGTTGTACACGCTCCCTCTCGAACCCAATTTACAGCATTATTAGACATTTATTTATGCGAATCTTCGCGCTGGCAAGCATACTGCCCCGCGCTGAGAACATAAAGAGCAGTGCTGCACCCTTTTTTCACTTGTGGCTTTCAGGTGAACGGCAGCGACCGACAGACAAGAACAAAAGCGACCTGGACAACTTGGGCAAAAGCCTCGATCCTGTGTATCAATCCGTGAATCCGTGAATCCGTAACGACTGTGCGTCAATCCGTGAATCCGTGAATCCGTAAGAATCGACTGTGCGTTTTTCGCTGGCGTATTTCTCCCGGAGAATTTCCTTCAGATTATCAGTCTTTTTTTCTCTTAGGCCCCTGTCCACTAGAGACGCTGTGCCGGTTCTTATAGCCGCGTCAGAAATTTGTATGACTTTCTTCGCAACCATGGGACCTGGTGTGAATATCGTGGGGTATTGGTTAAGCGAGGAAATTTCTTTGTCAACTTTCGACCAGGTCGCTGCATTCTTAGCGCCTGAGTCCTCCAGTGCCTTTTTATGCCGCTCTAATTTCGCGTCAAGCATCCAGATTAAGGCGAAACACTGTCAGTGTTCTTTCTCAATCTGCATTGGGGATTGAGTACCGTTTTGGGGGACTCTCCTCTACGCTGCGGTATGCATTGCACCCTTGACGTAGAGGCAGCAGGCGCAGACAAACGGGTCAGGAGAGTTGGCTCGTCGGCTTATCCGGTCGTCCTGTAAGGCCGTGCATTTGCAATGCCACCAGGCGTTGCAGGTTGGGCATTGCATACCGCGTTTGACGTTCGACGGGCAGATATTTCGCCCACATCTGTTGTGGTCTATCAATGGCCGCAGAGGGCAATTGGTATAAATTGATGTCATGTTTCGGACTAGATGTGAACTAGGAAGTGCGCGCAAAAAATTAGGGGTTATCTCTCAAAAGTTTTGTTAGAGTAATAAAATTCAACAATTACTCGTGTGTATTCTGTGAACAGATTGAACAACGAAAAAATTCTTTCACTCATTTGCACGAGGAAAACACGACTTCCATTCCGAACGTACCGAGAGCCAAAGACATAACGCATCATTTGCAGGCACTATTTCCTCAAACGTTGCACAGGCTATTCGAAAGTGTAGCGGACTAGGACCTTATCAGCGTGGAAAGTAGCAAATGGCGGAAACTTTAGATGGCAGAGTACGGATGCCGTCCGAGTCAACAATATGTCCTAGAATTTCCAGTGACGAAACACCAAATTGGCATCTACTACTATTGATGACTATACCATATTGCTGAAATCTTTCAAAAACTTGCTTTAAGTGAAGCACATGCTCGTTTTCGGACCAACTGGTTATAATAACATCTTCGACATAAGCGCGGAGGAAGTCTAACCCCCGTAAAACTTTATCCATTAACCGTTGAAATGTTTGAGCTGCATTTCTGAGCCCAAATGACATACGAACGAATTCATATAGACCGAATGGAGTGGTGATAGCAGTTTTGGGAATATCGTCCGGAGCGACAGGTATCTGGTGGTTTGCTCTGACAAGGTCTAATTTACTGAAGACAGATTTGCCGCGAAGAGTAAGAGCGAAATCATGTAGATACGGAATTGGGTATTTGTCCGGGATAGTGACACGATTTAGTGTGCGATAATTGCCACATGGTCTCCAATCTCCTTCGGACTTTTTGGGGACCATATGTAGTGGAGATGACCAGGGGCTGCATGATGGTCGTATGATACCCAGTTGAAGCAAATGTTGGAATTCGGTCTTGGCTATGGCAAGCTTTTCCGGAGCTAACCGTCGTGGGCGGGATGCGGTGGGTGGGCCTTTTGTCGAGATATGGTAGAAAACATCATGTTTTACGGAAGTGGTCTTGGAAGCAGGTTTCAGGATCTCTGAAAATTGACGAAGCAGTGCTGTGTAACGGTTACCCGGCAAAGCTGGACGGATTCCAATAGAATTAATGAATGAAGCTTTGCCATTTACAGAGAGAGTCATCGAATTGTCAAGCAACTGCCGTCTGTGGAGATCAACTGTGAGACCAAATGATGTGAGGAAGTCCAGAACAATAATGGGTTTTTTAATGCCGGCCACTGTGAAAACACAAGGGAACTGACGACGAAGACCTAGATCGAGAGTAAGAAGCTGTTCACCATAGGTCTTAATGCTCGTACCGTTGGCTGCCTGCAGAGTATATGACATCAGCTGTATGTTATGCTTGCGTGTAGGAGGAATTACACTAACCTCAGCACCGGTGTAACTTTCGAACGGTATCTTCGAGTGACGCGTAATACCAGAACCTCCGGGGAGGCAAAACAAAGCCGGAGCTGGGTTTCTATAAGG
>NW_008751847.1:716707-717319 GCF_000715545.1 Opisthorchis viverrini
GACTTCAAAAGTGCAAAGCAAGGGAGCAAACAGGCTCCAACGTGCGACAGTCACACGTGCAAAATCAGATACAAATGGCCGGATGATCTCAAGGCCAAATGGGTGAAGTGGTAAGGACAAACAAACGTCAGTTAATATATACACACTAAACACAAAAATGGGGCGGGGGTTACAAATGGGGGCATAATAAACGTGGCGAATTTCATTGTCAACATAACGGATGGTACAACCGGTATCAATGAGGAAACTCAAGGATGTGGAGCGGTCATATACGAAGAACAGGCGACAGGTATAGGAGCCGGATGCTGTGGTCGCCATTACTGGCCGGCCATGAAGTTTCCCGAATTCGAAGTCTTTGTGGAGAAGGTGCCAGGTCTGGTGCATCGGATAGCGCGGTCGCCGAAGCAACGGTGGTAGTAGCACCAGCCAGGTTGGTCACTGTGCTTGGGAGCACGACTGTGGGATCGAGATTTAGATCGCCTATGTCGTGGAGGGCGACCTATGAGTTTTGTGACTTTATTCACTTGTAGGGATAACTCAGAAAATTGAGCATTAATTGCATTGAAGCCGAATTTTAGGTTATATTGCGAAGTGGATTGCTGCTGAACGTTA
>NW_008751847.1:723817-755973 GCF_000715545.1 Opisthorchis viverrini
ACGGTAGGAAAATTGTTCACGGCTGAAAAATGTCACCGTGATCTATTGTGACGTTCAACAGTTGACACAAACAAAGAGATTTAGTCCCACCGGTTCGGCAGTCAATAAACAGTTCAACGGAGCGAAAATACACTCGTTCAGCAAGAAGTCGGCAGGTCGCACCGGAAAATTTTGTATTCGTAACATTAAAACAAACGTCATGATGCAATGTGAACGACAGTTACCAAGTGTGGTTTAAGTTCAGGAAGAATGGTAAATGTGCCAACGGAAGACAGACACTACAAACGTGATGATTTTTTTCATTCCGGTGATTACTTAGAGTAGCAATTATGGAGGTAGCAGAAACCAGGATTCAGCATATATCTATCAGGGCAGAAGAAAAATTTAAGTGCAGAAGTTTTATTCCTGCACCTTTTGTGTTCATGTATGGAATGTAGGCTTTAGCAATTTTCATAAACTATTGTAGTGGCAGAAGTACCTGTAAATTTCGCCCACTGCAAGCGGTTAGTGTTCCAGCTCAAGCTGGGATTTCATACTTCGAAAAGATCTGTTTTTCAATCGGATGTTATTGTTGACCCGAAGGCCCGCTCACTTGAAAAAATCAAGGATCCAGAGAATTAGCAGAAAATCGCATTAGACATAGATATCCTCAGCGTGAAATGGCAACTTGAAAAGCACCGGAATTTGCGAGAAACCGCTTCCGTTCGCCGAATACTGATTGACATGGCTCGGAAAGGTCTAGACTTTGCTTTAGCTATGTTCATCTGGAAATTGGTGACCACTGCAGTTCCATCACTCACAGCGCTTGAGAGGGCATTTAGTGCACCCATGAGGAATAACTGTATGTTAGTTATGAGCGCAGCGGGTAAAACGTGGACACCATCCTGTGAGCGCACAATAAATGCAGCAGGCAACTTCCAGAACTGCGAAATTCGGGAAAACGGAAGGTGATAAGTTGAACGTATCCGCAGATGACAAACAAGCACCGATTGTTCCGTCCGGTTTTGTCAAAAAGCTGCGCAAAACCTTTCAAAAACCACCTTTGATCAGTGTGAAAATAATCATAGTGTTCCTAAGTCATCGTGTGACCAATGCTTGTAATCCAGTGTCGGTCGAAGGGGAGTTGGGCACTCAACGCGGTCCGGCGGGATGCGGAAATCTTTCTTGTGAATTGCGGCAATTTGCGACCAGTAAATTTGGTCGCGTGGCCGGATCTGCCTTAGAAATGGCGGACGATTTGTTTATATTATAGCATACGATATATTTCGGTCCTTGCGGGGACTCGGGAGTCCCGGCAGAAGACAGATGGAATATTTCAGCAAAACATGCTTCGCCAGATAGCAGGAGAGAGCGCACTTGTGACGCTTTGCAAATTTTCCTAACGTTGACAGAACACCAGGGACGGACAGATTCGGGTAGTTTTTTAAAGCACCTGATTAATGAGCATTTTTACTTGCTCTACACCTCCCTGACGACGAATAGCATGCGTAACGGATGTCCGTTTGTGGAAAAAGGACAGTTTGCTCCAATGCGTAAGTTGATTAGCCTCTGGAAATTGATGAGCAAACATTAGCACGTTGATCGTTCGTCATGGACCAATCGGCGGCCAGATTTTTGCTTGGTGGTGAAATCATACGGTGCTGCTTCCATAATTGCAATGCTTTCAAAAAGCACTGGGTGTCATAAAACACCCGTGTATTTTGGTCATGTATACTTTTTGCCAACAGCCCAAACATATTACGGCATACGACCTGTTTAGACGATGTCACATACTGGGTTGCCTGTTTATCGTGATACAGCACACACCAAATACAGAGAGTACTTTGTCGCACGGACCGGCAATTCGTCTATTACCTTGTGGCTCACTGCCTGTATCGCGCAGTTGCACCATGCAAGCACCATCCGGAATGAGTTGCCTTGGCAGGTTGACTAGCGTAGAACACAGCATTCGCTCGAAATGTTGGACGTACATTAAAACGCTCTCAAGTATCAAGTTGTTTTCCGTATTTAAAGACCAGTCCCTTCCAAGCGGTAAGAAACATTATTCCTGATTTTCTCCAGGGTTGGTTTTCACCTATGGTGGTTGCCTGATTATACCCTACCGGAGAAATAGCTGCCTTTCAGACTTGTTTCCACGGAAGCAAGTCGACCGGGTGGTGGATAGACGTTGGCTACTGGAATCCAAGGTAGCCGTAAACACCATTAGGCTGTGGAGTGACTACGGATAAATCATGTTTCGCCTATCCCCTACTTCTGTGGGTGATGACCTGCCGTCGGTTTTCAGACATAATTGGTCTCAATCCAAATGGTGATCTCAGGCTACAGAATTTTGCATGGTGCTCACTGTGACCTACCAGCCAGTCATAAGGTGTCCAACAGGTCGCTTATGATAGTGATAATGATCACCCCCAACTAATGGGTTGCACACCGTCAGGCGCGATCATAATGTTGAAGCCAGAAAAAAGCATAACTGGCGAGTTATGTGGGCACTATGAATTACGCGGAAAAGGGACAGTGTCATAAATTTTGGGATTTATCCTATGGAAACATTAGGATTTGAGGTAACGGGCGAAAACAGAACCAGAGAGGGCAAAGCAAGGAGCATCCTGTCTGACACGCGGATACAAAGTTGCTAATTCCAGAAAATGAAGAATCAGAACAGCGGGTTAGGTGAAACAGTAGAGTTGGGTTCACCTAGCCGGTCACTTTGAAATAAAAACTAAAACCACCGCTGGGGCATCGTGTCCTTGGACTGTTATCTTATGGCCAGGATCGTGAAAAGTGAAAGCGGAGGCGAGGAAGTAGACAGGGTAGTGATGCGCGTAAACGGTGGCAGGACTCCCACAATCATGATGTACATTGAAGCTGTGGCGACTCACCGGTATCAATGTTATAGAGTAAATGTTTCTTGGAAGAGTGAGTTGGTGACAACACACAAGCCGGAACGACAACTGTACGGGAAATTATCGACTTTATAGGGAGCACAGACTGGAAGTACACCGCGCTGGTCAACCCCAACTCCGAATGAACTCGTCTCGGCGGTTGCTGGGGCGAGCGTGTTATTAAACTGTGTATGGTGGTGCCGCGCTATCACTGGCCTGACACTCTACGGACAGCGATAACGTGCATTCCTTGCTGCATATATAGGATCCTCGGGATTATCTCCAAGATGGGTACGCATGTGACTCAGTGTTGTTGTGGTTCACCCTAGGCACTTCTCCCTCCAGACGCAGTTGCCATTCCGAAATGGAGCCTCGCTAGGTTGTTAGCGTGGAGCAAGGCACAGATTCTCCGCACAATGAATCCAGGGAATCCGTTTGCATTCACACTTTTGGTTCCAGAGAAAAGCAGATTGAACTCTGAGTTTATATTCCAATAACAGCGATTTACGGCGCCCATTCGAAGCAAGAGGCGATTACGGCTTCCTTTGAAGCATGTGAAATGAGAATGATCGATAATCGCTATTAGGGCCATCTAGCACAATTTTGCTGCAGTTCTGATGTAGCAGTCATGCTCCGCTCCTGTTCTGATGAAATAGATGACAATCTTTAAACCAAGTGATTAACTACTTCACCCCAAGGTTCGCTGTTGACTGGATTCTAATCTCTTCATCCTGTACTGAGGTCCGACGCATTGCAAATTATTCTCGTATCCCTTGGGAGCTATTACTCAGTAGACAGTAGCGACAAGTAGAAATGGCGATGCGAACCATAACCTGAAAATGACGTCATTTAAGCACTGTTACGCAAGGACGTCACTCACTCTGGGGAGTAGGTGATGTAATCAGTCTGTTAAGGAACAATTTGATAAATGAGACCGGTTCACTGAACACTGCGTACCGAGGAGGCCGTGTTTCTCCTGCCAGAGCGTATATACCGGTCAAGCGCTCCTTGTCCAAGTTAGACCATTGGCTTTTCACCATTGAGATACATTGGCGCCTGTTAGCTATGCACGTAAGCTAGGTTCTGTAAGTTGTCCTCCACGGTCGACATAAGTCGCATCTTACCAGCCGACTGAACATTGTGGGCCACGATGATTAGGGTAGTCGCGCACGTAATTTTAGTTAGTTTAGCCGCACACTGTGATGCAGGTCGCACCGCACCAATTGCTTAGAAAAAGTGGACCCCGAGTTGCATCGTGGGGGTGCACGCTAGCTGGGTGTTTCGTTTGCAGCATTGCATGAGTAATGATAGAACACTTGATTAAGGGCTTCAGGCTTCTTGTAATCAGCAGCTTGTGGTGTACATCTCTGCTCAAGTTGTTCAACAACTCCCCAAGGTCGATTGCGTAGAGCTTACCGCTTCCATCGTTAGTGAAGGAGAACTTTGCTGCATATATATGCCTGAATGCTCCCTGGCGGTACCGAGCATTTCACTCGAAGACTTCCACCACGGACGTAGGGCATTAGAATCCACGCCGTTTACTCCTTTATGAATTCAGTGGAATAGTATGAGCACGATGTACACGCTGAAAGAAGTAAGTTCTTTGAAATTTGTGCAAAATATAGCAAGTAAATGATGCTCGTACCACAATGATTATTTGAAATAACACTCCCTGAGGTACGAGGACATGGGCTTTCGCACTGTACTCCCCAGACATAATACACTAAAAGAAACTTAGATGCAGAATCGTACTTCCGCACACTTAGCGGCAACGAGGGTGCTGTACACAGAAGAGTACATCTACAGAAACACCTGCAATATTTGTCTATTTTGAGCAAACCATATGTTCTGGCAAGTTAAGGTACCGTATTTAATTAAGCGATATTTTCCATGTCTCTGTATTTATTGGCCTTAAAAGCGTTCGTCTAAACAGAGTACACATCCGAAATAGTCCCAAAATACGCACTAGACTTAGACATTTTTGACCATGAACTCACAACATTGAGAAAAACGTAGTTTCCGAGAAATCACTTCCTTTCTCCGGATACCCATAGGCTACGGAAATGACGCTAGTCAGACGGTTTGAATTACCTCACTAAATTACAAAATGTAAGTGAATGCCCCTGTGCCGGGCTGCGCCTATCTGTGCTGCCCACCCATACAACAGTAATAATGATGTCTAATCTTAACTAGTGGGTGCCATACCTTTAGGCATGATAATAACGTTACAGTCAGGGTAGGAGAAAGACTAGTGGGGATTCTGGGTACTGTGAATTCCATAGAAAATGGACGGTACCGTAAAAGTTGGGCATTATCTGAAGTAGAACCGGTCGCGCCTGGGGCTGCATGGGTAAGTAACCAAATTACAAGGGCTCTTGCTTTTTTATAGGGGGCGTATCCGATGAGATTGGGTACGGTCGTTAGGATTTGAAAGTGGCGAGCGGAAACAGTAAGAGGAAAAGCATAGCAAGATGCTTTTAGCCTGATACGTGATAAAGAAGCTTCCGTCTGCAAAAATGTAGAACCAGAATAGCGGATCTGTGGTTGCAGCAGAACTGTCACGATCTGACCGTCCAATGTGAACTGGAGCTTGAACCCATCAATGCATCTTCGAGGCCTTGGGCTGTTGGGCGTGTGGCCAGGGTCACGTAAAAGCGTAAGTGGAGATAAGGAAGTGGAAGAATATGCAGTAATGGTGGAAAGGAAGGAATGGTAGCAGGAAACTCAGAATCACAGTGTGCAGTGAGACTGATGGGACTCGCTAGTTTTGCTGCTGGAGCGCAGTTAGGCTTGAAAGTTCCTTAGGAGAAGGAGTTTGCACAAACGCAAACCGCATGGAAAATGATTGGACTGGTGAGGAGTACAAAGCAAAAGTCACCGAGGTGTTTAGATCCAGTGGAAAGTTCAGTAGGCTGTAATGAATGCCTCCCGAAGGCCGCTGGGGCTTTGAACTTCGGAAGTGCCTGCTTTGGACTAGCTGGTTAGCTGATCTCCACTCCAGATGGCCTATGATCTACAACTCCGGGATCACCAAGCGGACCAAGAAAACCTACAATCCCATATTGGTTTCGTTCCAGCTTGTTTCCTCGACCAGGTTGAAATGAATACCGCTGCTCGGTGAACTGCACATCCCCAGCTGAATCATCTCAGATGTGACGTCCGTCGCGGGGCTGTCCAAAAACTGAAGCATGCCGGGCCAATGATGGCACGGTACTGCCATACACATTTTGATAGCACACCCCCAACTGATCCATTCCTCCTCTCAAACGTGCCCTCTTGCCTACTCGTTTCATTGACCATAACTGTCACAATGACATTCATTTCAACCCGTTGGACTACCCGTTCGAATTAAACCACCTCTGTGTTCCCATCCAACATCACCTCTGCACCTGACTTCCCTACAACAGTGCAACCAGTGAGTATGCCTGTTCTCAGATTGCACCATATTTTGAGACTAAACTTGCCATGTTCTCCCAGTTCGAATTATCCCATCTCCACCTCCACTTTTGCTTGTTATGACTCCGGCCATTTACCCAACCGCCCAAGGTCACTCATGGCCATCAATGGTTTTCAAGTCTTAGTTCACGTCAGCCGACTGAGTCTTTGAATTAGTCGGACCTCACGCCTATTGTTCATTACAAGTTGCAAAAGAAACAATACTATTATTTAATCGAGTACCTCCCACTGTTTATGATATTGTCCCCTTTTCGCACAATCCACACTACCCGCAAACCCCCTATCATACCCCAGCCTGACTGTAAACGCATGATCATGCCAGACGGTATGCCACCCACAAGTCGGGAATGTACATTATTACTATTGATTGTGGTTGCGGGTAGGAGAGCGAGTGGGCAAGAGAGCGCGGTCAAAGGGTGCTGGTGAACGATGGCAGCCACGCTATCAAACTGGGTATAGCACTGGCGTGCCATCACTGCACTGAGATAATTCACTTTGTGGACGGTCCAGTGACGGACTTCATGATTGGGGTAGTTGGGCTCGGACGTGCAGTTCTGTGGACAGTGAGATGTTATGGGTTTGCCAGGGGATTCCGCAAGGACAGCAAAACCGATGAAATTTTGCAGGTAGCATTTGTTTTTTGCCCGATTAAGTATCCCTTCAGATGTATTGCACAGATTGCGTGGAGTGCATAACGGCCAAATAGGACGGCAATAGCACGTATTACCGCCGGTTGAAGCTCGGGAAGTAGATGAGAATGAGCCAGAATATGGAAGGCTGCACTCTGCTAAAACGATCAGCGACCGAAAAAATGTGAAACAAAACGGATGCCTACCAAACGTCACGCGTGATCTGCAATGTCACGGTTGTTGGTCGTGTTGTAAGGTTTTGGGTCTGCAAGATGACTAGATAATCCGAATATGCAACTCTCCCACGCCGTTTGTCTTCGCCGGTTTCGTCTAACTTACAGGTGCCGTGGTCTTCGCAAATTACAAGGCTCTTGTTGACAGTGAAAATAAGTCCTCACTGCTAGGGCGAGAAACCAGTGCAAATGTTCCATTTCAATCCAACCACATGAAGGCAAATTTGCACTTCTTTTGAAGGCCCTGGAAGATGCAAAGACGTAAAAGCCTGGACGAAGTTAACAGGGAACTTTGCTCTCCGAATAGATACTTATAAATTTCCAGCTCGGGTTACAATAATAATGTTTATTCGAAACCTGTGAGTGGCATACCGTCTGGAATGATCGTTGGTTGCGAGCATGATCTAGCCCTGTGACTCGAAAATCAGGAACTTCGCGTCGGCATTGGCCCAGCGGAAGGACGGTCAAAGGTTGATCATCCGGGGGTCGTACACCAGAACAATCACATGAATAAAGCTTGCATATTCGTCCATGGTGGATATTGTTATAAAATCTCAGAGCGAGTCCCTTTACGATAAAATGGTTAAGTTGCGGAGGTGACAAACTAACTGGCGAACTGCTGAACAAGCACTCCCTTCGAACTGCCGTAAAGAAAGCCTCGAGATGGCCAAGCGATAACGAAATGGCCTTTCTGGAAATCAAGCATATATCCAAGTCCTCTTTGAACAGGAGCAAACAGCAGATAAAACTGGCTGTCGAGTGTAGGTCCAAACCCAGCTCTCCTTTGGTTCCAAACATTCATAGAACTCAGAGATTGCTTCGGATACCCGCTCTCAAACAAGCAGGCGATTTTAACCTCTACTCCAGCCTGCTTTCACCAAACCATGGCAGACCCATTCGCTACGAAAAACGGTGATGCTCTGGTGAAGCCTGCCCCTCACCCGGGGGTGTACTCAAAATAAACGGAACAATCTTCGAGTATTTTCTCAACGGGCAGGGGAGGAGCCACTGCAAACTTCATAACAACTTCAAAAGCTCTAACCCGTTTTGAGCCAAATTTAAAGAAACAGCTACAAAAACTCCACAGAATGATAATTCACAGACATTCGCCTCGACGTCAGGGCCCAACGTGAAGCCCCCACGCCCATTAATCAGTCAACGAAGGCGACGCCGGTGTTGGAGCTTTTAACTCGTGAGGAATCTCTAATGAAGTGTATCACGAATGACTTTTCTGACAGTGCGAATTATTGGCCTACAGCTCGATTAGGTCAGAAATGGCCAGTCTGGTAATTGATCTAGGCATCACCCGTGAAACTGAAGGCCCGAACCGCAAACAAAAGTGTCTTGCACCTAGAGATCCTGCATATACTTCGTTAACTACACCGAGCGCAGATAGGATAAGAGATTGTACGAACACAAAAGTAAAACGATTAAGGCTGAATGAGCAACGCAAGCATCACCTTGTCGGGAAGCCGCACGAGGAATTCAAGTTGAGTCATCTGAGTAGAGGGCTTTTTATGGATGCCACCATTACCCTTCGGTAGTCTAATCCACCATACACGTGACCTTAGATGGTGTCTTAATGACATCTTGACAACGGAATGGTGCCCAGGGGCCTAAATAACCGAAAAAGAAAACATCAGTCAAAGGCGATTTCAGGAGTCGAAAATTTGGTAACCAAATCTCTAAATGTTGCGATCATCAAAAGTTTTATCCATGGAGGGGGGAAAGGCTGTATCCCTCAAAACGGAGGGCCGGTGCACATGATACCGGAGAGGGCAAAAGCCACTCAGTTGAGCATGGGGCATTAGAAGCTCCCGGGCAGGAAGCAAGCAAGCGCTCCGCAGAGGTCGCTTCGAAGCCTTGGAATCAAAGCCGGTGGAGGACCGATAGATCTGTTAACCTCTCTGGTGGGACGATATGTGATAGCGGCACGTTCCTCAGTTTAGTCCTAGGTCTGAATCTCGCGTTCCCCTCCAAAAGCGACCAAAAGTGCATAAGGCATATTAGCGCCCAAAGCCGAGTCAATAACACTTAAACAGCACATCATATTTATATAATGTAATAGGCGACAACCTTCTGGAAATTCTACCGCCTTCTGGATGTAGCATCGGTAAACAGCTTTTGCTCAACACTGGGTCAGTTCTATTGGTTCCAAACTTTCGACCAGTCAAACCTCAGCTTCATCGGGGACCGGTGAGCGTCCCGAACTTTCAGCCAATCTTGTGTGAGGCAGGCTTCTCGGCCGCAGTAGCGCCGAACTGTGAGCGGTAAAGCAGGATTCATGTGGAATATCGCCTAACACGATACCTCTAAGATCAGGGAGGTTAAGAATCTCACAGGGTGTTTGTAGCTATTGTACGCGGTTTGCACCCAGTAGCCAGTAGGAACAGAGAGATGAGGGCAGCAGATGATGCATTGAGGTCGGTCAGGAAATGGTCTGTATGCAGACGGGTTGGTAGGGGTCATGAATGAAGCAAACGTACATTTACTATGGTACAGTCAGCAGGAGCAGAAAATAGTCAGTTAAGCAGCAGGGATTTCTGAAAGCATTAGCAAATAAGCATCAAACGATGTACAGACGTACAGGAACGGGAAGTCTGTCAGTGTGGTCTGGCCGTATAGAGGGACAGCGGCGCAGAAATAAATCAGTACGTGCGGGAGGTAAGGGATTGTCTTCCGTTGACCGCGCGGTGCAGCAGCTCGTGTCACTTGACAAGTCAGATAGTGCGGTTAGGTCCGTTTGGAACAAATCTCACCAAAAACTATCCGGCAGATGCGGTATATAGGTAATACAAAGCATAGGACCGTCCGGGTACCGGGTTGGCATGGTTGGCAACACGCTTGCCCGCCATCCAGAAGCTCTTAGTCCGATCTCCGGTTGGTCCGTTTTTCTGTTAGAGCGGGCGCTCGAAAATAGGTAGAACTGGGACGGAATTGCAATCAACGACTGGTGGGCAAGAAATACTGACATCAGTTCTTGGAGACTAGGCAGACCCTAAGAAGGGACGAAACAGGGGGAAAACGGGGAACAAGGAAACTAAACTGCGTTATAATAAAAGGGTGTAAGTCACGTCACTCACTGGTATTCAGAAATCAAAAGAAAATTACCACCGTTCATCGGTGATTCACGGGAACAATCAACAGTAACCTTCTTCTCTCCATCTATGAACCAGCAAAAATAGTGTTGAAGTACATGCCTCAGTCTGTTTATATGACACTGAAAGACCGTCCATAACCGCACCATCAAAAAAGTGATTTGCAACATACATCTCATTTTGAAGTCTCAGTCGGTGGTCATTCCTTTTTCCTGACTGACTGGAAGTGCGGGAGGGTGGATGGGGTTCAATTTACCCCCGCTATTCCCGATCATTTCCAGAATCATCCGCTCCGAAAACCAGTGAGTAATCGAACGGACCAGAAGCTACCGAATGGAGAATTCGGTATCTACTATGCTACACCCTTCTTTAACTTGTGCCTTTCAGGTGAATGAAGACGCAGAATGAAGAGGACAATCCTGAAGCTTGGGCAAAAGTCTGGATCTTGCGTACCAATATCTGAATCCGTGATGCTTGAGTTGTATGTTGAACTCTGCATTGTGTTTATCTCGATTCCTCAAGGTCACGCTGGCACAAGGGGCGTTGTTTGTGTTTCGAAAACTGCTCGGTTGTCCTTCTCTGCCTGTCGCATTTACTCACTCGCGATTCGCCACTTACTCACGCACTCCGCGTGCAACTGTGACCAGACAGTGCATTGATCAAGTTACTTGGCTCCTGCCCTGGAACAACGCATCCTGTCGCCTGTTCAGCGTGAAAATGGAGGAACCCCTAGTCCAGCTTCAGCAGATAGCTCCAACCGGGGATAATGCCGAGACGTTGGCTGCACACAATTCTAACGCTCATCCACAGAACAAACGTTTGTCCGTGGAGAGAATTTATCAAAAGAAAACCCAACTGGAGCACATACTGTTGCGCCCTGATTCCTACATCGGTTCAACTGAGAGGAATGTTCAGTCCATGTGGGTTATGGACGAGGAAAAGCAATGCATGGTCTATCGAGATATCTTGTTCTCGCCTGGTCTCTATAAAATATTCGATGAAATACTTGGTATGTACGCTTTATTTTTAACTAGTTGCCGGTAGTAAATGCTGCTGACAATAAAGTCCGGGATCCGACTATGTCGTGCGTAAAGGTGGATATTGAACCGTAGGTTATAAGTTTGACTCCATGAATTTCTTTTTCAGCGAACAGAACATGATTAAAATTTGGAATAACGGGAAGGGGATTCCCGTCGTGCAGCACAAAGTTGAAAACGTGTACGTTCCCACTCTCATTTTCGGTCATCTGCTGACGTCGAGCAATTATGACGATACCGAAAGAAAAGTCACCGGTGGGAGAAACGGCTATGGTGCCAAACTATGCAACATCTTCAGCAAGAAATTCATTGTGGAAACATCAAGTAAAGACTATAAGAAAAGTTTTCGTCAGGTGCGTTGTGTTGCCATGCTTATCGCTTTCTAGGTATGGACAGATAACATGACGAAGACTTCAGACCCGAAAATTTCCCCCGACAAGGGGGATGATTTCACGTGTATAACGTTCTACCCCGATCTACAGCGATTCGGCATGACTGAACTCGATTCCGATACGGTCGCTCTCTTCGTTCGACGGGCTTATGATTTGGCTGCAACCACAAGTGGAGTAAAAGTTTTTCTCAACGGAAAACGCCTGGCAATCAAAAGCTTTATGGATTATGTTGATTTGTATGTCAAGGCTAACAAAGACAATGAAACAGCCACAAAAGTACGTGTGAAACTTTGACTTTTGTTTTATTATGCGTTCGCACTTGATTGGGGAGGCCAACTGAGTAGAGTTGAGTAACTTTTTTCTTCAGCTGAATGCTTATCGCAAAGTGTTATTGCTTGGCTGTTTTATATTTCCCGTTTTGTAGTGACACTTATGAGACCCATGCCCAGCCGGGAGGAGACTGCTCATTGCAACTGAACCCATCGGCGGTAGGCTACCTAGTATGCATATTGGCGCTTGCTATTCATCAAGGGGTCCTCTGTGTGAATCCGCTGTCTTTCTCGCATCCTCTGTCCGGGAGAATGTGACAATACCTCACTTCATATGGTTCATTTACATCTCAACTGTTAGTAACCGTGTTAGCCTGTTGGTTTGTTCTTAGTTGTACGGTAACCGTGCCAAATTTTCGTTGCTTATGGTTAACCTGACATGAAACAATCAACTTGTTCTGATGATTGGGCCTCGGTGCTGCAGTGATCCGAAAGGACACTGGGACTCAGTTGTCTAGGATTCAGCGGTGCCAAGAAGACCACCCGGGGCGGTCCGACAAAATACCACGATCTTCTGTGCTGTGGAAATTCATATTTCCTGGGGACCTGGAAGTAAAGTCGTGCTGCCCTCTGCATTAAGGGTGTGAAGGCCTTAAGGTATTCCCCTGAGAAGATCAGCACGCCCATATTCATGGAGGCAGTGATAGTGCCTTCCGCTGAGGAGGGCGTTAGGAAAGGTCGGCCCCGAAAACCGCACACCGGTCGCCTGACGGTTGACTGATCCTATGGACCGGCTAGCACTTATCAACAAGCTTGCGCAGCAGAATATGCTACCATACGCTGCTTACAATAACTATTTGTAAGGGTGTGTGAGAGTGTATGGGAATCTCCAATAACAAACAATAGTGTCCACTAAGGATATCCACTCTTGCCATTTTAGATTAATCTCGTTATTGAAGAGCTAATAAGGTGAACACAGGATGGTCTTCAAAATTCCGGTTTTCAGATCTGTCCGAGCGATATTTTTGTCGACCTGGGATGTCAATTTAAAAAAAAAGCAGGAAGCACATGCACTGATACAAAATCTGACCAAGGTCCTCCAGTCCTTCGGCTTGTATTTCATGCCCACTAAGTACAGAGTCGTGCTACGGGACTTACAGTCCTTGAACACGTCTCTAAGAATCTACGGAGTGCTACTGGAAACTGTGGAACGAAATGCTCGGAAGTTGCATTAGCTCGGATGGTCGTGTGACAAATGAGATTAACGCCAAATTTGCATGTGCCAATTTGTGCCAGTGGTGCTATCTCGGTGTCGGAGGGCTCATATCAGACGGTGTTATTGTCCGGCTGCGGAACGAAGTGATCAGAAGACTTTTGGTAAAGCAGATGGTACGAAAGAGGAAGCATCCAGCACTCTCGGGTCATGTGTTACGCACGGCGAATTAGCGCTCCGGTAAAAGGTGTTTTTCTCCGTGGCTAATTTAGGGTGATGAAAAGCTAGAGGTAGACGGAATGGGACGTGGCTGAATGAGACGATATTACACAAAGTTTGGATGTTGTTGGTACCATTCGCCCTCCGGATGAGGTCCATGTGATCCTCCCTGAGTTTGGCTGGGGGATGAAATTGCGACCAACCACTCTCTGGCTACCATTTTCTTTTTAGATTGTCTGAGTTTTGGAAGTGTATTCACCTCTCTCCATGCGCCATTTGTTCTTTTCTCTTATAAGACTTTATCAGATAAATTAATACGGTTGCTCGTCGGTGAAGCACCAGTGTTTTCATTCGGTTTTGTCGTCAGTGATGATGACTGCGATCGCTGGTGCATTATTCAATACAGTCGAAATACTTTCAAAAACAAGAGATCTAGCGCTGTTCAAGAGTTACCTTCAGTCGCACTAGGAGTTGGATTTTCATGCCATACTCCATGGTCTCTCGGGCCAGACCAGCCTCCTACAGCCAAGTGGGTCAGGCTCCGAGTCATTGGCTACGAGAAGGGTCCCGCATAGAACTTGAACAACCACTGTCTCGCAGATCAAACTTCTTACTCGGAGACCGCACGCAAAACCTCTGCATCTCACTGTTCTGTGGATTAAAATCCTGAGTCAAAGGTTCGAGATGGGGCACTGTACTAAACCCCCTTCTTCCGCCTGGGTATCCGGGAGTATCATTCGCCCTTCAGTCACCAACATTCCCAACACATACCTCCACAAAGTCGTTCTGATTCATTTGGCTGCCGACCACCTAAATGTTGCTCCGTATCTGGGCTTCTTCCCACTAAAGTAAATGAAAAACCCTTATATTCAAGGTATGCGTTCCTCATTGCTTCCTTCAACGTCCATACTCTGTGCCAAATTGGCCAACAGGTAGATCTTACTGTACGTTGTCTCCGAAACAAGACCCCTGTTCGGTCAGTCACCTCTAACCGCTCGGCACGAACCTAGATTCCTCGCACTTTAGTTTTTGGATGTTAAGTAATCCTGATGTATGCTTTTGGTATCTAGTGTGGGATTTGAGCTTAACCTCCCGGTTAGTTGCGCTTTACCGGGGTGGATTCCAGTAGGTAGCAATTTTTGCGCCGTTTACGGCATCTTGATGCAGTGCACTTCGACAGATTTCAGCTCTGAGGCTGAGGAAGTTTTTCTGCCGTGATTCGTCACGAAAGTACACGTGTCGCGATTTTGACAGATTCATTCAAATTCATTTTTATTTAAAGCTCGGATCGGTTCCAAAGAGCTTCGAGTAACGGCGACGGTTCATAGAGCTAGAAGTTATTCGGTGGATCTTCAGTGTTAACATTAGGTATAATTTCAGTGTGAACGCTAATTCTCTTGGCTCTCAAGTCCCTGGTTCCTGAATACCCTCTACTGACTAGAGTTCATGTGTGATGTTGACGCCTGCTTTAATGCATCTTCAGGCGAAACTACTTACCGCAGGTTTGAAAGCTTCTGGCGACTATCGAGTGACTACTTTGTCTAAGTAGCAAGCCCACAGAAAAAGCCCGACTTAGCAATATGTCTCATGATTAGTCCACTTCGTTTCTCACTTCCATGTTTGGCCATCGTTCTACAGGTTGTCTTCGAAGGTGTTAATCCACGTTGGCAAGTTGCGGTTGCACCAAGCAGTTCGGGTTTTCAGCAGGTCAGCTTCGTCAACGGTATCGCCACGACAAAAGGTGGAAAGCACGTGGATTACATTGCGGATCAGCTGAACAATAAACTGATAGAGATTGTGAAGAAAAAATCTGGGAAATCTGGCGTTCAGATCAAGCCATTTCAAATAAGAAACCATATGTGGTTATTCGTCAACTGTTTGATCGAAAATCCAACCTTCGACTCACAAACGAAAGAGAATATGACATTGCAGCCGAAAAGTTTCGGTTCCACCTGCACATTGAGTGAGAAGTTCGTCACCCAAGTGAGTAATTCGACAGTCCATTTCTCTGCCGCGCGGCATCCACTGTGTTGCTGTTAGTGCAATTTTCTGCTTGCTTCCACTAAGGTCGTTGCAAAATTAGGTTCGATGGTATAAATGTCTCCAATCTTGGCTGGACCGTGGGAAGAGATGAATGATTACTTACCCGTACTTCATTTAGGTATGTTTCCTCGTGTCACTTTCCTCTATGTTTTTAGTCCAGGCCTTCAACTAAAATTGCCATAAGTAGCTAAGTAGCCCATACTTATGGTAATGAGTTCATCAGCGAAATTCAAGAGCCTTTTGTCCACTACATTTTGCGTCAGCGCTTGTCAGCACTCTCGACTGAATTTTTTCAACAGGCTGAGCCGAACAGTGATGGAAAGCTACTGTCAACCATAACGCATATGGTGGTTGAGTTGCAACAGGCCCCTTTCTCGGTCTGCGACTCCATATAGATTAGTTGATGTCTGTTGTCTCTGTCGTCTGGGCTATCGTCCAACGCGACTTCCGTTGAGCTTTGTTTGTTTATTTCACTACTAGGCCTCGAAATGTGGAATTGTGGAGAGTGTTCTATCATGGGTGCGGTTCAAAGCGATGGAAAAGCTGGACAAACAGTGCCACAAAGCAAAGCACGTCAAATTGAAAGGCATACCAAAGCTTGATGATGCAAATAACGCCGGCACAAAGCACTCTAGTCAATGCACCCTTATACTCACTGAAGGAGATTCAGCCAAGTCTTTGGCTGTTGCTGGTCTGGGTGTGGTTGGTCGTGACAACTATGGCGTATTCCCACTCCGTGGAAAATTATTGAATGTTCGCGAAGCCTCCAGTAAACAGATAATGGACAATGCGGAAATCAATGCATTAATCAAAATCATGGGATTGCAGTACAAACACAAATACGAGAACCCTGAATCGTTGAAAGATTTGCGTTATGGGAAGTAAGTTTTATTTCGTGGTCTTCCCCTCAAGAGTTACATATTTGAATTTTCATATAGGTGCCATTGGACCTTCTCCACCGTGACCGATTTGATGGATTATTTCTTGTTTTTATGTGCAATGTCTTTCCAGTTGACCGCGTTTAGTTAACAGCATGCCGGCTGGGAGGGAAAGATAGTCAGTAGACCCTACTTGTTATCTTGATTACGCCAACTACATTCGAACTAATGACTACTGAACAAAGTGAAATTTTCCGTGCCGAACTTAGAGTGGATTATAACAACAGATGGACAACGTATAGCTTCGAGCAGAGGTAGGAAAGCTGCAAAAGTTTGCGTATCGTTGGTGCCACCAAGTCTCCTAATGTTGCCTGGGATTCTCCGCTCTGAGTTAGTGGAGGACGTAGTAGAGCGCCACTGTGCATCGCTATCAATACCGCCGCTGCTGCTGCTGATGATGGGGGTAGACATTTCGACTTGTCACATGGACTGCATACTAGCTATGCAATGGAAGCATATTACGTTTGGGTAATGTCTTTTAGAAAGCGGCAACTGAAGTCACTAGCTCGACCTATCTGTTTCGGTCCATATTTTCTTCCTGAATGCTTGAAGCTGTTAGTGCCAAGTTAGCATCGGTCTTCTTTTCTGGTCTTGTTCTCAGGGTTTCTCTCAATTTTTCGTTGTTGCAGGTCAGTTGATCATGTGCCTAAAGTGCTGATAGTATGCTTGAAGTTGTTTTGCTACGAGGATCGATAAGTGGATGTGAAGAGCGAAGTCCTACGTACTCATTTTCGTCGCTGACATGAACTTTTGGCTTAAATGTCATGTCGAGTGGGTCATCCTTTGTAGGTCCATTTATGTGGCAGAGTACGGAATTGTGAGCGTTGGTTGGTAAAATATTTATTGAATCTACTAGAGTTTTAGTTTAGACACGGTACAATAGTTAGCTGACAGATATCTAAATTATTCAGAATGGCCTGATGAAGAGGCTTGTGGGTGAAAGGTCGATGAACGAAAATCTGAAATGCTAAATAATGCTTAACGGTCAACCAGCCCGAAGAAAGGTTCGTTTGATGTATTAGTCCATGCATTTTTGATTCCAAAATCTCCCTGTAAAGTAGCGGAAAGACGAAAGGTTGTTTCTGAAGCCCAGGCTCGTGTCCCTTGAATTAACCATCTGACTTGCAATGCACCTGGTGTAAGAGTCCTTGGAGCACCCTACTGGTTACCTTTGAATAATTCAGATCACATGGATATATATATATATATATGATGTATATATATATATGTATATATATGAAATATAGGCTTGTCTACCTCCTGAACACAAGGGATAAGTCATCATCATCGACAGCATGACATCAGTGTTCAACACGGATACTTCACTGCCATACAGCCATGATGTATTTGAAAGCCCTACTGTAAAGAAAAGAATAGAGGCGGACGGGGAAAGGACTTAGTACTAGCTTACTATAATCATTCCGAGGTGCCTACACCTCCAGACACTTACTCAGGCAATCTGGATAGAAACTGACAGCAAGAATGCCACTGACATCGGTTGGCAGCCATATCTTGTGTCTCCAACCAGACGCAGTGGGGATCAAGCGGTCCCCATCCCGAAAGGCGAGTAGCACCGACATCACCGGAGCGTTTCGTAATCTCCTTCATACCGCTCTACCAAGTTAAATGTATGTTGTGTCGACGCGCATAGCTGATTCATTTGAGCCTCATCGGTGATATTGAGCAGTTTTTCGGCTGTGCTGGATAATGTGCCAGCAATTAAAATGCTGCATCATTTATTCCAGTGGGCCTAACAGCAACGTTTGTTGTGAACTTGTTCACTTATTGCCCTATGGTCCAGATATCAGTTACCGGTACGTAATCTCTTATTAATTTTCCTCACCCATCAGTCTCGAATTAGACTAGTGCATGTGACCATCGCGGAAACGTGATATGGCTCTCTCACCTTCCTCTTTGAAAGTTAGAGTTCTTGCTTAGCTGTGGTATTGGCTTGAACCAACTATCGTTTATTTCTGAAGAGCGTAAAAAGTAAAAGCAAGCGACGGATGTGGAAGGGTGATTGGAGAATATTATTCGAAGTCGTGTCATCAGCAATTCTGGTCAGATAAGATAAATCCCAATGTACGTAAGAATGTTTGGTGTGGAAACCAACAACCGAAGAAGGGACAAACAATGCTAAATGCTCTTCAAGCAGTGTTAAGCGTTAGCGCAGTCAAGACTCACATCAGGCATAGTGTCCGTTCTACTGGGTTCGGTGTGAGTCAATGGCAAGAATGTACACTCAACGCCATGTACCACGCATAAAAGTGTCGTAAGTACGTAGAGAGCCCACAATGGCAAGCAAACAAGCCACCGACTGTGACCTTAGGAAGTCGTAGTCCAATAACAGCCTTGGCGGATTGAAGAAAGCAGATCCCTCGATAAGAAGTGACCAGTTGGACCAATCGATTGCACGTAGGACTGACATTATGCCAGGGAACATTCATCAGCACCGTACTTTTGCTTCTCGTTCCACACTCACTCCACGCCCATCCGAGACTATGCTTACGTCTATCACAGTTGCTCGGTGCTCCCTACCAACTATTAGGCCAGACTTAACGAAAGGCGTCGACGCAGGTGCTCTCAACTCCCTAAAGGTGGTGTATACTAGGCGACGGGGACGTTGCGCGAGTTCCCTTGCAACCCGATTATGACGAGCAAATCTAACATCATGCGTGACTATCAGGACTGTAAAATGTGCAGCAAACTCTCCGGTTGGTATCAGTTTTCACAAAAGATCGTCTGGCCACCATGACTACGCCGAACGCTTGTAACTGCTGTTTTGAGCGGGTCGCATTGGAGCTGGAAACCGCGGAGAAATATCCGAGGGAACACTCGTTCTGGAAATACAAGCCATCGATTCGTGAATCTTGACCGTCAACGATTTTGTGCAGACTATCGCCCAAGCAGCTCTTCCTCGGTGTTTACGCATGCACCGTTGACTCGCATAGGAAAGATGAGATCCCGAACAATCTTGCTAAATGCGGAGTCGTTGACCATAAATTCATTAAAGTGAACTCGACGCTGGTGTACCAAGCCAGCCCTCTATTTGCAGCACTTTTCACATTCCTCACATGTGAACCCCACGGGTCTCTGCTCTCTGCTGGTTGGTAGAGGCGCTAGATGATTCGTATTGCACACTGTCGAAAGTAACCAGCACATTGAAACCAAACAGGGTGGTTAGTCCTGCATGGCGTTGCTGAACTCTTAGCTCACCCAGACTGACGTCCGGTCTACCCAGTCGGCATTACGAGGAGGTGGTTCAGTGCGCCGACGTAAATCTTTTCGCTTGATCACCCTAAATCATCCACATAACTTTGTCAGCCAACCCAACAATCCCGAAGTCACAGTGTGGTCCATTCGTTATTTGTGAGTACCAAATGCACTGTGCCCTAGTCCATACTGTCGCTAACTCAGTTGATATGTTAGATGCAGCTGATGCATTGTGTGCCGCAGATGATGTGTACCTCCTGGGCAGTTTTCCGCAGTGATGGTTACTCGCTTACATCGCGTCGCGTATTGGGGTCCCAATACCCATTCTTTGGAGAATCTATTGTGTGTCTGCTCAGTGTCATTCAATGTTCCGTTACAAATTCTGACCCGATAACCGTTGGTGCATTCAGGATTGACTTCGAAAAGAGCGATAATCGCACTGTAACGACGGGAACAATAGTTTCTTGTTTTAAGTTCCTCAGCTGGATAGGATGTTTTTGTTGCCGGTGTTATTTCTATTTCCTGTGTATATGTATGTATTCGACCGAGAAATGGGTGTCCAGCGGATCAGGCGTTGGTAGCCAATAACTGTTTGTTGAGTACTAACTAGGTTTTGCTTCCTGTTGCAGCGTACATACAGAATCTTATTAGCCACAATAGAGGCCATTGGCTTATCCGTGCAGTTACCCCTTTGCTGATAGATTCTCGCTTTATTCTAAATGACTTCCAACTTGAAAAGCTATTCCTTGGTTCCGGCATCTGCTAGCCATTTTTCTTATATCCTTTATTTCAGGATAATGATTATGACTGATCAGGATCAGGATGGCTCCCACATCAAAGGATTAATAATCAACTTCGTTCATTGTAACTGGCCAAACCTACTCAAACACAACGTCCTGGAAGAGTTCATCACACCCATAGTGAAAGTTTTTAAAGGCAAAGATGAACTATCTTTTTATAGCCTACCGGAATTTGAGGAATGGCAACGGTCTACGACCAACTGGCACACATGGCGCATAAAGTACTACAAAGGTATGGCTCTTTTGATTGCTGTAGCCACGTGAGTTTCATCTTACCTGGAGCTCTGTCTTACTTCGGTTTCAGTGTACTTGACGCCAATATTCTTGGCTGCAGGTGACCATGTTTTGCGTTCACCGGGACCTTTCTAACTAATTCTATCATGTTTCGCAAATTCACATAGTCACCTAATTGAATTTTCACACAACTAGGACTCCTTTTTATCGCGATCCTCAATTTCACCTCAGCTGAACATGTTCTACTCCCGAGCGGCATTATGCTGTAGACAGTGTTCGATGCATCTCAGTGGTCAGTTGTGTAGTCGAGCTTGTGATGTGAACTGTTGGTGTTACGAGGCACTAATAAAACAGTTCGGTCTGCTGAGTGCTGTTTGAGCACTGTTTACCCATTACTTTTCCATAGTCAAGTACCAAAAGTAGGACCATTTTTTACTGTTTAACCACATGGTTGCCGTGTTTCAATGCGGATGTCTTCCCAGAGTATCGGTAAGTCTTCGAAGGGAGTATTTGTAGGTATCCACCGGACCATGCATAAAACGCATGCTTGGATATTTTCCACAAAAAGTGATACAGCTGAAGTTCAAGTCGCCTTCTAGATTTCTGCGGTGATTCCAAACTTTGTGCCTTTCACGCTGTATGTGAGCGAACTCTAAGTCACGGTGCAGTCAAGAGAGCTTTTGACCGTCAACGCTGCCCTGTTACTTCGCCACTGGATGGGGGATATCGAACCTAACAGGCATCAAGCGCTTTTCTTTACCCCGTCCCCTCTGGCCAGTCACCTTTAACCCCCATTCGATCGGCGGAACGTAGTCTCCGTATATGCACAGCTATTATTACGGCAAATGATTCACCGAACCTGTTTCTTCAGTTGAGCTTCCAAAATCATAAAGTCGTTCTGTACGCCTTTTCATTTCCAACCTTCGCATCAAATCGGAACCCCCCGTCACTGCAGGAGACGGTTTTACCTTTTTCTCAGAACCGCTCAACTTTGGTACGCTTTGTTACTTTCCCAGATTGTTCCAGTTTCGGGTAATCGTTATTTATATAAGCCTTGTGCGCTCTACGACTGGTGTATTCCCACTTATTTTGTTTTAAATGTCTCAGTGTCCCCATTGTATTGTGCCTTTTATGTTGCCGTTGCATTTACAGGGGAACCCCGAGGATGGGGTTTCCCCTTTACCAGCAACCCGTCTACGTGACTAGTGAAAAATGCGGGGCGTTTCTGGTGAAAACTCGACCTGGAGCATGGCAACCGATTGGCTCGTCTGTCATGGGCAGTTTGCGATTATACTCATAGCAATAATTATTACGTTGTTATCATCAGTTGATTCGCATTGATTAGTGAGCTCCATTTGAGCTATCCTGAACACCATTGATCTACACTCAAAATGTCTCCGTGGACCTGGTCGGCTGTTTGGTTTCAAGGATGTTCTCTAGACAGCCTAATTCTTGGATGCAATTCTCACCCGTCCATTGTTTAGTCGTACACGTCCATGACTTGTGATCCCTGCTTTCTCACGAACCACTACTTTATATCGGATTTCTTCCAGGTTTGGGTACCTCTTCTGGTAAAGAAGCAAAGCAGTATTTCTCAGATATGATACGGCATCGCATCCGTTTTCGCTACACCGGCAGTGAAGATGATGCAAGCATTCAGTTGGCTTTTGACCGGAGCAGAGCATCCGAGCGTAAGAACTGGCTCACGAGTTGGACCATGGAGCGGAAACGTAGGCGAGAATTGAGTCTCCCAGAACCGTACCTTTACGGAAAGGATACTCGTGCAATTTCATACCATGACTTTGTGCACAAAGAATTGGTCCTCTTCTCCAATTTGGACAACGAGCGAAGTATCCCTTCGATGGTGGATGGGCTGAAGCCCGGACAACGAAAAGCAAGTAGCAATGCTTGACTTTTATCTCATTTCTCCTTATCCTCGGTCGATGAAACTTGCTGTTAAAACCATCGTATCCCGGCACAGGACTTAACTGTTTAACGACTCTTTAATGACTCGCTTACTTTACAGTGGATGTTGTAGGCGGATACCTGAACTATTCCCTCTTTAAGTAATCATTCATCGCATTCAGTTGCGATCCCTAAAACGGACACTACTTAGATCGTTTCTAGGCTTAGGGTAGCTTGGTCCTTCTAATTTAGTGGCGGTAGAATCTCAGTTGGCAGTTCCTTTCAAATTGACCTTCTCTAATAGGGCTTCCACTTCAGAACAAGAACGTCATCATCAGAGACAGCAACATCAGTCTTGAAGCATTGATGCTTCACTGCCGTACAACCATAAGGTTTATCTAATTACATTTAAAGCCTTAGAGTGGGAACGAGAGAAAAAGAATGGATACGGGAGGGACCTAATGCTGGTCTATGTCTAAGCCTAACTCACGTTCCTCTGTTGCGTAACTTCGCTCTCTCAATCACTCATCAGTCCAATACCTCTGCGGTTGACTTTTTGGAAGACACTATTGCCTCCTGGTATATTTGCGACATCTAATGAAGTTCTTTCACGTCCTATCTTTGTAGGGTTCTCCTCGCAGGCCTGCTATATTAGCTGCAGGTTATATCAACTGACCGTAATTATCCACACTAGTCGATGTAAATGTGGGCTTGGGAGAAGTAGACGAACGGTCTCGCTAGTTCTTGAGTCACTATGTCTAAATTTAATTTTACTGTTTTTTAATTGTTCTCGATTGTATTGCTGTGTATATCGTGCACACGCTGTTTCATTCATGACTTCTAATCGGTTTCACTTTCCTTCAGGTTCTGTTCACTTGTTTGAAACGGAATCTGGTGAAGGAAATCAAAGTTGCCCAATTAGCCGGTTCGGTCGCTGAATTGTCCGCCTATCACCATGGCGAACAGTCCCTACTTGGCACCATTGTGGGGTTGGCACAAAATTTCGTTGGTACGTATTTATTTGCCCGGCGTTGTAATGAAGCATCGAGATATCCTACGGATTGAGGTGCGATCTTGTAATCGAAAGGTTTTTGGGGCACATCTACGCTGTGACATCTCGACCGCTGTTATCTTGACTTGAGCGATCTAGGGGGTTCCAGTTGCATGGAAGCTATACCCTGAAAGGGAGCTCCGCTAAGCCATTTGGTCTTATTTCTATCCATCTGTGATCTGTTACACTTTTCTTAGGGGTACCCCTACTCCTCATAACCGAGGAGCGTACATGAGTTCAACATACTGCATTGCGTTGATCCTCTCTAGCTCTGTTTTTTATTGACGCAAGCGACTACCCGTGGGCGCGTTGCCAACATCATAATAGTCGGCAGCAACATCACGGTTGGACGCGAGTGCTGCGCTGTCACAAAACCTACCCATATGAATAAATCCCTGTTGTGAAACGGAAGGACAGTGTTGGTCTCTCACAAACGCTAAAATGTACAAGCTTGCATCGTTCAGTCGAAGAAATACTACTCCAGTGTTTGTTTCTACTTTACCTTCCGCTTAGGTTCGAACAACCTGAATGTACTGCTTCCGATCGGTCAGTTCGGTACCCGTCTGAGTGGTGGTAAAGATGCCGCCTCTGCTCGTTACATTTTCACTGCACTCAGCCCTCTAACCAGACTCATTTTTCATCCGGCCGATGATCCTCTGCTGAACTACCTGCGCGATGACAATCAACGCATTGAACCAGAATGGTACGCGCCCATTGTGCCCATGGTTCTGATAAACGGTGCTGAAGGGATTGGCACCGGCTACTCCACACGTATTCCAAACTACAATGTGTTGGAAGTGATTTCCAACCTTTACCGATTGTTGGATGGTGAGGACACACTGCCCATGTTGCCCAGCTTTAGAGGATTTTGCGGAACTATTCAGGTAAGGGGCAGTCGAATTTTGTTCCATCGGATAGTTTTCATTAGTTAGTTAGTTGGTGTTTGTTACCGTTTTTTAGTTGCTTTGTGATTTTCTCCCATCCTCTCAAACTTTTAGGAATTAGAAGCCAACCGATACATGATCCATGGTGAAGTTGCCGTCCTGGATGACGATACGATTGAGATCACTGAACTGCCTGTACGCACTTGGACCCAGTCCTACAAAGAAACGGTGTTGGAACCTATGTTGAATGGGACAGACAAAGTTCAACCGTGCATCAGGTAATTTCAACCCACTTCTCTAACCGCACTTTTGTTCCACCAAATTGGGGAGCGAGGTGGACCAAGTGGTTAGAGCGCGAATTTACTGACCGAAAAGTCCGTGGTTCGAACCCGACCTCTGCCTCTCGACTTCCCCTGTCTAGGCCTGAGCGACCTGGCAGTATCCCAGCCCTCGTGCCTTCTGCGTGCGGCGGCAGCTAGGCACAGCTGAGCAATTTATTTTATTTTACACCAAATTAACACTATAACCCAATCGCCGATCGAATTTTATTCATTCCAGGCTTTCATGCGATTAGCTTTTACTTTCTATAGGAGTAGGAGAAACAACAATTGTTTTGGGGTCGACTGACGACTCAGTATGACGGCGTAGAACCTCCTTTCAGGCTGTATAGATCCTCGGCTCAGATAGACACTGATATTTCTCGATCCCATGCTTCAATTCACATTTATAAATTCCGTCCTTATACCACAGTACTGTGTCTTTTCCATCTGCCTAAGATGATGCCAATTTAAAGGAATGAGTAGACAAGTGACCATTCTAGCCAGTAGCTCATAGCTTCGACCATCGTCTCAAAGTGTCAGCCTTCAAGCTTCTGTGGAGAGAAGTGTCACCTATCGTAACCGACTCGGGCATCGCTAGAGATACAGTCGTCCATTAATTTATTGCCTCGTCCGTGCGTTTGATTGTGTTGGGGTCACTGTCGCATTGAGCCATCAATTCGAAAAAATCTGTTTATGTTAGTCTTGGTGAGTTTTCGCAGTCTTGTGACGTTTTTTGAACAGAAGGTTTCTCACCATCCACTCACACGCCGAGAGAATTAGCTCCTCCAGTTGCAATGACAGCCTTATGACGTGTCAGGTATTAGGTTATAACAGAACGAATTATCAGGTATTGTGTAGGGAGAGTCGCTGATGCTACGGCTCTGCAAAATGGCGGTTTTGGGCTGGATCCGAGACAGGAGCGGTTATGCACGCCCGCTACGACTGCGCTGAGATCGCATGTAGTTTCACCGCTGCATCAACTTCGATTCGGTTAGTTGCAAATAATCTACGACGATTTTGCTTCCGATAGTCTCAGTTTCTGGAGTTATATATATTTTGCACATCATTTACCTCTTTATCCGACCTCTTTTTCAACTCTCAGTGATTATAAGGAATACCACACAGATACCACAGTTCGCTTCGTGGTTAAAATGTCAGCGGAGAAGTTGCGAGAAGCGGAGGCTATTGGACTGCATAAATTTTTCAAGCTTTCCAGCGCGCTGACCACAAACTCAATGGTCTTGTTCGATCAGCTGGGCTGTCTAAAGCACTATCGCAACGTGGACTTGATACTGAGGGAGTTTTTCGATATCCGTCTTCAGTGGTAAGTCCCTCCACTCTTCAGGAAAATTTTCCAAAAAGTATCCAAAAGCAAGTATGAACGGGCCTTCCTAAATCCACTCCGCGACCCGCGAGTATGTTCAGTGGTCATAGGCAAGTCTCATACATACGATGAGGACATATACAGGTGTCTCCAAGTTTGACATTCTTGGTGTATAGGTCTCTAGTTTATCCCAACCTATTGTGACATTTAAGCCCAAGGAAGGCATGAGCATATTAATTCTCGAGGGTAAAAGGATCTTGGTAAATTATCGTCATGTTTAAGTCGTTTTGGTAACTTTTGGACACGGGTTCATATGCTTTTCAAACAGCTAACTGGCGTCTCTTAAAATGTATGATGCTCCTCACGCTTTGTCCTATTGAGACAGCCGGTGATCTTTCCACTCAATAAAATACACAGTTCCCCGTTTTCTGGCGTAATTGTTCACGCACAAGTGTCCGTATTTTCCAACGCAGACTATTTTTTAACCCCTAACTGAATTAAACCACCTGCGTTCATCTGCCTGTATATCCCTACTACTGCCTACTGATGTCCGAGGAATTGTTTGCAATTTGCATACTGCTTTCTGAGTAGTTTATGATCGAAATAACCCGATGTAGGTATGTATTGAAATGATCAGAGCTGCTTATCTTCTACGGGTAGTACACATGGGATCGGAGCTCACCTATCGAATGGATCGTTCGGGTCGTAACTTAGCCGAGAGGTGGACCAATGGTGGCTCGAAGACCATTCATTGTGATTTTCCTTGACAGCAGCACTAGCTCTGAACACCAGTGTTTCACTGCAGTAGAGGTTAGTACTTACTGATGCGTTGTAATAGGTTGAAATTCGAGTCCGAGGTTTCCCGGTTAGTAGGCTGACTGAAACACTGGTGTCAGGGTATAAGAGTTGTTCAGGTAGTAGTTCCATCAACAACTCAGTTTGACCCGAAACTGTTCAGAGTACTATCAGAACAGTCTGATAAGTCGGTCATCCTAATGTATTGTTTCAGGGAATTGTTTGTCACCTCCAAATTGTGCTTTCATCTCTGCCTTTGGGATATCATCGATGACGGCGTTGGTCAGACAGTATTTGGTTGGGTTGATCCGCAATTAAAAGAACGAAGAATGCCACAATGATGCAGCAGCCACCGCAATACAAATTACTAATGCGTGTCATCTGTTTGATGGAAAGACTCCGGTTTGGGTGACGGGTAATGGAATGAAAATGTAACAAGAAATGTGACCAAAATCAAGGGTAATGTTGTGAACACCAAAACAATAAGTAAATTTTTTTCGCAATGGTTCATCGTTTGTCATCACGGTTGACTCAGGTCGTAGTTGGATTTTGCTGATTGCTTTCTAGGTCAACTGTGCCTTTAACAGCTGTCCCCCATCCAATCAGATGCCAGTTTTAGGCTGATTTTTTCCCGTACTCTGAATGTATACTGCTAACAAATTTTTGAATTCTTTCGATGTGTGCAGCTTATCTTATCGACGAGTGAATTTCACGATCTAACGATTGACTATTTGTAGGTATGAGAAACGCAAGTCGTATCTTGAGGGAATGTTGGCTGCGGAGGCACGTAAACTGGAAAATCAGGCTCGCTTTGTTCTTGAAAAGATACAGTCTCAAATCTCAATCGAAAACAAACCACGTAAAGAGTTAATTCAGATTTTGAAGAATGCTGCATATGACTCTGATCCTGTTCGTGCCTGGAAGGAGTGTCTGGACAAATTGGCCAGTCTGGAAGAAGAGATGGAATCCGGTTCAGGGGAGCCCGCCGAACAGATTGAGTCTGGTGGTCCTGATTACAACTATATTTTGGGTATGCCGTTATGGAGCCTGACTAAAGAACGAAAAGATGATTTATTGGCACAGCGCGATGCAAAACAGAACGAGTTGCGCGTTCTTCGATCGAAAACAGCGTCCATGCTTTGGCGGGACGACCTCCAGAAGTTGGAAGAAGCCTATAAAGTGAGTCCACATCTTGCCGACTGAGTCATTCACATGCAGTCATGGACTTAGTTATTTCAGAATCTGTACAAACCGTGGGTCTATTAGTTCATTAGTTCATCCGTTTGTGGCAACAGATGAACAGACTGGCTGCTTTGTTGCATTCGTCAATAGTTGGTCTGCAGAGTGCTTTTGTACATGTCCTATCCCCGTCATGTCTCATTTCTGTTTAAAGGAGATATCCCACTGCCACTTTCCGGGTGCAGTGTATTATCACGTTATACCAGAGTTGCTTCTGAGAGGCCGATTCACAATCTTTATCAAAGTGGTCATTGACAGCACTATACCTGTCACCGTGCTCGCAAACTCTTAAGTAATGGAATATCATTTCGCTATGTGTATACGCACTATATATATATATATATATATACCAAAATCGGTCTACTTGTGGTTCGCAAAGGGTACAGGTTTACTGTTCATGTTGCGGACAGACCACTTACCAACGAAAACCTGTGGCTCTAATGGATTCAAGAACACAGTTACTGACATTAGAGTTCTTTGGATCATGTCGTCGTCTCGTGGTTTAAATAAAGGTAAAGGTAAACAACTAAGGTTGTTTAATAAATTAGGTAGCAAGGCAACGGACAATTGATTGTCAATGCACCCTACATCGCATCTAATTGGATACTGTAAGACAGTTCAGAGGGCCGTTGAGCGCCTGGCTCGGTTGATTCTTGTCACTTGACCGAGACAGACTCAGCGCTCGTATGAATCCTTTTTGGTAGCACATTGCTGGATTTCGCAAATGTATTACGTTTGCTTCGGCTATATTTGAACCGATACTGGCAGTCTATTGAGTACTCGGTAGATGACTCATTCGGGTTGCTCGCCTGATCGGTGTCAATCATGTTGGGANAACCGCTGAGTATATTGATGTTCCGGCAAGAGAGAACCTATTCTTGTTTTTCATTTGCTAGTTTACTTGAACTTGTTACCTCATCTCTCCCAGAAATTCGAAGCTGATTTGGCTGCTGAAGACGCAGCCGCTTCAGCCGCTGCCAGCAAAAAGCTCCTTAAAGCTGCTTCCACGGGAGTCGGCAGGGCCGCTTCTCAGAATCTGTCCAAACGTGCTCAAGAGACCAAACCGGATCCTTTTGGTCGACGGGTCGCGCCAGTAATCGATCCCGATCTTTTGAAGAAGCTGGAAGCAAATCGGAAGAAACGAGTGAAAGCCAACGCAGAAGGTACTTGCCTAGTTCCCTTATCTGTGCAACGTTTTTTGTTTGTCGAATCTGTTGTGCTTAGTTGCAGTCTATCTGGTTAACTGATGGACTGTGTTGTTTGCATTACGTAGTAACTCATTTGTGTTCCTCAACTCAGGTAAAGCAAGTAGCCGCGTCTTTGGCCAATAGTGCAATGCAGCACAAACCAGACATGGAGACTAACAACTTCCTATTGCTCCCTACTTGGGTGCGCATCGACCACAGGTTTTTCTGTTCCACCGAACTTAATTATTGACTTGATTTGGTCTGGTGGGAGCATCGGATTAGCAATGCTGAGGTACGCTAGATGTTCTTAGGAAGAATGAACTCTTCCGTGATAGATGAATTGCTCATGCTTCATAGGTTACGCTGGTTAGGACATGTACTCCACATGCCAGAAGGCCGCCTGCCCCGCAGAGCTCTTTTCGCCCAGCCCCATGCTGAGTGGAGACGACCGATATGTGAACTGTGTATGGCCTGGCAACGAAGTACGAAAACACTAACCAGTAAACCTAGTCGGGTCAGCAACTGTCGCCTCCCTGGATGGGGATCTCAGGACTCAAATCATAAATGGTTGATGACATCGGCAGAAATGGCCTAATCGTGCAGTCAGTGGCGTTCGTGCATCAAAGCTATCGCCTTCAATGCGTAGCTACCCAATTTCTAAACAAACGGAACATACCTTCGCTTCCAAGGCTTGGTTGTATTTTCCACTTTCCCATTTTGCGGTGATCGAAACTGTAGCAGTTCGGATGTCGCACGGTTTATAGCCAATAAATTGAATTAGATTGATTGATTGATTGACTTGATTTTGCTACCGTTTTCCAAATACGAAGCGTTGTTGGGTCTATGTATGAACTCTTGAGTTGTGTTCTTTAACCGGATGTTCCGTGAGGACACCGCTTCACGATTTAGTTTGTCCCATATTCAATGTATCGAACTGTTTTTTCTTGGTGCGACATTATCTCTTGGGATATTGGATAGTCCAGCAGAATTAATCGATAGTATGACAACAAGAATGATCATTTCCTTCTGTCCAAACAGGAAACACTTTCATCTACTTGAAAACGTTTTAACTTTTCCCCCAAAAAATCAGACAATGGCGTGGACGTCAGTTTCGATGATGACGCAGACCTAGAGTTCGACGACCTTGATATTGGTGGTAGTGGTCCACCTAAACCCCTGTTGGAGCGTCTTAGTTCTGGTGGTGTGGATACGAATATAATGAAGCCTTCGTCTGGAGAGGCAACCAGAGGTCGTGGACGCGGAAGGGGCCGTACCACAGTAACAAAGCCTCGAGAACCAGGTAAGTTTTTTTGTCACTTGCTACAGCACTGCTTTAATACCAGCTCTGTCGTATCCATCTTCAGTCCCTAACAAAACTTAGCTTTCCATTATACTGGAACACGTTAACGCTACTATTCACCGCGTCTCCCACATCCCCAACTCTTAGAGTAGAACACACCAGTTTACTGTTTCTGTATCATAATACCGATACCTCAGCACCATACAGTGCAATTTGTCTTAGCAACCGTAAATTGGAAAAGTGACACTAAATGACCACAATTATTTCGAGACGCCCATACCTTTAAACATTCACTCAAGCAATGCGGACAGAACACCATTTACATCAATTAGTGGTCACTTCTTGCTGCAAGGCTCCGAACCAACGGGTGTCCCGAAAACCAGATTGCACCAACAGCATCCACACTTTTCATAACCTCCTATTCTGCAAATCCACCTGTAGCCCATTCCCGGATTCGCGTGTAGGCCTCAGTAGTTTTGCTATTTTCAGTTGGGTTGCCTATTACGGGCCGTCAGTTTCGCGAGACAGCGGTGCATTACTCTGATAGAAGGGCCAAACCGGTTGGGGAAGAAAACTGAGAATTTCGAGGACCGAGTCCATCACTCGCGTACCAGAAGTTAGCAACTATAGATTGAGCAAAAGGGATTGAACCCATGTTCCACTGGTCTGGATGGCGATGTTATACGTTCACATTAAACTATGGTTGGACAGCGAGCGGCGAACAACCTAAAATCAATCATATCCATTATTACCTTGCAGTCCTCAATTGTTTGTTGAGTCACAGAAATATCTGGTTTGTCAACTCTTCCTCGATTGTTCTCTCATCTCTTTTAAAACGCCGAATTTTCTTGGTCACTTAAGACAAAGTACTTGAGAGTTTGGACTGTTTCGTGCAAACAATAATGTTTGCAACTCACCAATCATGGGATGCGTATTACATGACCAGGTCAATAAAATCGCCGGGACAGCTTCACTTGTAGATCTGTGCTAGTAACGGATAGGTCATAAACCACCTGATTTATTGCCAGGAGTCAGATAGTGACCACGTGTTTGTAGCAGTCATCGGCTGCGTGCCACGTCCTGTCGGGTTTCAAAACAGGTGCAAGGAAAATCATGTGGGCCCCAACCAAGTAGGCGCGAAGGTCCCACAACGCTTAACTTGACAGTAACCACTTCCATTTCGCCTATCTCCCGCGAACTCCCAGGCAATAAGTACTTGGAGTAGAAAACAAGGCTTCCTTTGGTAGACGATGATCCCCCATACTTAATACCAGTCAGCCTAACTATCAAACCTTATCTGATGCTCAAGCGTATCTTATTCATCACTTACTAATAGCTTACGGCAGTTAGACACCGAAAGGGTGCCACAGCTAAACAATTTTTCATTATACTTAAAGGACGAATATTACTTCGACTATTGAGGCTCATATGGAAGTTGATAAACGAACAGCGCAAAGGCGGTTATTCATGGAGATTAAGTCGAATAAGGAGGCAT